>NW_026852424.1:0-83918 GCF_026571515.1 Ruditapes philippinarum
CGTTTGTGCAAAGAAACATTTTGGATTCATAAGCTTAAAAACTCATTTTCCAGAAGGAATGAACACAAAGTTGTTATACTCAATTAAATAATTCATAAAATATCAATCCACGCTACAAATGCTAGAATTACGCCACATAGATATTCGTTTTTTCCTATTATCATTTTTTATAATTAAACCCTATAGGAAATATTCGTATTTATTAATCCGATATCTATTGTGTCGTTTTTATATTTTGATGCTTTGTTTGGTGCACTTATCTCTTTTATCATGAATTGGAATTGTTCGTATTTGTTCGTTTTTCCGCTAAAGTGGGCGTGACGTTAATTGTAAAATTACGACGTCACGTCCGTTGATATTATTATTATTTATTTACCTTGAAAAAGGCATACATTTGCCGAAACGTTGGAAAAATAAAAAATGATATTATACGTTGTTATTGCTGTGACTTTATTATTCTAAATAAAAAAAGAAATAGCTTACACCATGTTTCGAACCTACAGAGCCCCTAAGGTGACATTTTTGCCCGGCATTTAATTTGTTTTTTTTTTGCAAATATTAATTGTTTTTACGAAATATTAATTCGTTTTTACGAAATCTTATTGAAGGTCATTGTGAACTTGATAAAAACCTTCTAACCTCATATTCAAAAGGGGTTATTTACAAGCCAGAATCGACCTTGCCACCAAATATAACAATTATAAACCGAATGATTCTCAAGTTATTATATTTAAGTGAACAGGTTTTTTTGTGAGAAGTCATTCTCAATAAAAATATCCTCTTTTTCCCATTTTCAAATACATGTACATATTCCCAACAGCTGGAAAAAATCAAAATGTTTTAATTTCTGAGACTTAAAGGGGCTGGAATTCAGATTTTCACTAAAAGTATATTTCCTTAAAATTTATGTATGGGTACATACGCGCATAAAACATTTATTTCATTTCAAAGCTCGATACAATCGACTGAACGAAACAAGCAAGAAAATTGTCTATGTCTGAATGTGAAGCCCAGGACCCAGTTTTCACAACAATTTCCTAGCGCGTGTGCATTCAAGGCTATCGCGGCAACTCAATCAAAAGGCGATCATTCTAACTTATAACCAATACTGTACGTCGTATCGTCACGTTAAAGGTACTCCACTGAGGTACGGCCGAATGTCACAAAAAAAAAGTAAAATTTCACGAACCGATAATTTTTTGTTACCTGCGAGTTAGGGACATTCAAACAGAATCAGTGATACATTGATATGTGTTCTTTGGATTGGCAAGTCGTTTGAAAATACATATTTTCTCCAATTTTGTGGGAAAAGCGTTTAAACACCTTTCAGTTTGCAAATCTGAATAAAAACAACGGTCACGTGATGATTCTCGGGATGACTAAAAAAGCGAAACGGAGAATTTTTTTGTGTATCGGCAGCAACGAAAGTGCGAAACCGGAAATATACCAACAATCCATAAATTTAAAAGCAAATAATGGGTTTGTTTGTTAAATTTCTTGTTGTTCACATATGTTCTTGTGAGAAAAAATCTTTCAAAAGCAATTTCAATATATTTAAAGCATTACATTGTTGTAATCATGTTTTTTTCTCCATTACAATGATAAATTTAGCTAAACGTACGGAGTTGGAAACTGACATACACAAATTTTACAAATATTCTATTTTAATTTGAGAGCTTTCGTGTAATTATTAAATATCATTTATTAACTTTGTAATGGTTAAAATATCATGATATCTAGGCTAAGAAAATTTACTTTGTCAATCAGTGTAATGGGTCCTATATCAAAGGTCACTTTGGTTTATCTGACACCCGTTCAGGAAAAAAAACACTTCGTAATACCTTTTATACAACGAACATGAACTTGAGTATTATAAGCATAAAAAATCACACGCACACACAGAATTTTATTCCAGAGATTTCTCTTTAACTCTGATCAAAGCACTGAAAGCACTGGCTTAATAGAGTATGAATCCGGCCTCATTATAGGACATTTAGGCTTCAACTTTATTAGATAATATTTCTTATGTATGTCTAGTGCACATAATTAAAATTCTTTAAGAAAAAATCGATCTCCTTTGCTAGATAGATCTGAAATTTAATATTTATCATTTTACATACATACTTGCATATTTATCCGCATTGGATGTAAACTTTGTTGATGAGAAGATTACTACGTTTTGATCTAAACATTCAAAACTATAGGTAATTGATACCTGTTTCATGCACATGGTAAACATTATCAAGAAGGTTGGAAAAGAGTTACAATCTGGCTCTATTGATATTATTATTATCATTATTGATTTAGCAGATATCCTGATAAATTTCTTTCTTATTGGAAGGCCTCCGTACTAGTGATGGGTCAATTGAGCTGTGCTTTAATGTTACCAATATATTGAAAGCTTCCCGGTGGAAAAGAAATTGAGAGCGTTATAAGAGTACAAAAGGAAAACTGGAATAAAGACAAACAAGGCGACGGCAACGTTCACATGACGCAGCCCCCGACATCATCTTTCCACAGCAGGGTTATTGCCGTGACAAGTGAAATAAACTTAAAACTGATTATATAGTTGTTGTTCTTTAAACCCTAACTTTCTTTCAAATTAAACGAAACAAACAAAATCATGATACAGCAAGACAAATGTGAAGGGCAGGTAAGTAAAAGTAACTTTAAGAATTCAGTAAGATATTATTAACCTCACCTCATACAACAACCATTGCTTAAACTATGTTGTATAATACTTCCAACTCCTAGAGTAGACGGTAAAGGACAATGCATATCTAAACCATTGTTTTTACTCCTTATAGCCTGTTTATCATGGCATACTCATTGTTTATAGTTTTGTAAATGTTTTGATAAAAAAGTCAGGTTCATTTCCCGACTATTTTGAAAACACGAGTGACTGGTTTCAAAAACTACAATGGCTAAATATTGATCGTATGCATTTCATTGCATAAATAAGTTAGGGAGAGAACGCTGCTTTTCTTGCTTTATAGCACTAAAACCTTTACTTTTCTCTACTTTTGTCTCTTCTTTCTTCCTGTTTTTCATTTTTGTTTAGTCTTTTTATTAACCACTTGAAAGCCTGAAATAAATGTTTTCATTGATAATTTAGCTGTGGTCCTGTGTTGCTTGGTCGTGTGGGTGTTGTATTCATTGAATGTTACCATTCCTTTTTTGTATTTCTGATTGAAGATCAGGAAATACAAAGCTAACATTCAATCTCTGACACAGCGGTTTCACGACAAAACTAACAACAAACAGTTCGTAAAACAGCTGAAAACTACCGATTTAAAAGAAAGAAATATTTTCATTTTGTTTATAAGTATCCAACAAATTACAACGCATTCAAAGTTTAAAAGTAGCTTTGGCTTATAGAATTGTCAATGAATGCACATTCACAAATTACGCGGATGAATATCATTTTAATCAATGAAAATGCTATTTTAAGCGATGTCGAGAGATTATTTCACAAATAAATCTGACTGTCGAGTAGTGGAATATATACATGTCGGACTGTTTTGGCGAGAAGATTTTTGTTAAATTATGTACATCAATGTTAAACAACAGGTTTATCTTGAACAAAAAACCTCGAAATTAACCCGAAATGCAGTGAAAAATCTAAATTTAGTATTACTTGATTTTATTCAGGCATTGTTCGTATATCTTCTCCGTGGTGCAAGGGTAACGCGCTCGTTTAGTGTGTCTGGGGTTCAAATCCAATTCAAGGCAATTATTTTTTATAAAGTTTCTTTGTTAAGGAAATAGCCACGAAATGCAAGGATAAAGTGTGGCTGTCATAAAAATGAACATAAATGATTTTTTGATGCAACTCTAGTCATGCAAAATTCCATATGTATCAAACTCTGGTACCAAGCAAGAAGAAATATAGTACATAAAAATAAACTTATACAGGAAAATATTACAGTTATACAGTGCGATTTATATTGCAAAGATCAGAAAATACCACAGAGCTTGCAGCCTTTTGATTTATCTTGTTTTTTCGTATGTATTTCTGGAGAATAGGCGGGTGGTTCTCGTAATACTTTACGATTTATAAGATTGTGTATTAAAAGCCTTTGTTAATTGTTTCGGAAATACTGGATATCGTTTTGAAATTTTTTAGAGCTACTTAAGTATTTTAAACACATGAACGAAAAAATTTTCACAGTAACAGGAATTAAAATTAATTCCTAAGTATTTTTTGTGATAGTGATATACCGTAATCAAACGTTAAAGGTCTCCTAAGAAATGTTCTTTGGAATTAAAAACTAAGTGTAAGCACTAGAACATAAACCACCAGATTGCTTGCAAAATCTTTATCGGCAGGATAAATTGGTTCACAAAACATGATATTTCACAGTCAAGATTAAATGAACAGACTGTCATTTTCTTCCTGTTACCGAAAGATACGAACAGACTGTCATTTTCTTCCTGTTACCGAAAAATACACACCAGGAAGATTTCAAGTAGAAGACACGTCACTGACAGAATGTTCTTAATATTTGAATAGAAAAGAATTTGCTAAAGCCAATTTATGAAAGAGAAATCGGGGATGCTACTTATAAAATTATTTGCCCATAAAAGAGGATTTATTTTACTCGTTTAGATTATTTTCAAAAACAAAAGTATCAAAAAGCGAAGGTTAGCTGATATTAAGATGTAAACCGCGACATATAAAATTAATTTACCTGTGAAACTGGAGTGAAAATGTGATAGTTTATCCGGTTTTTTCTTCAGTGCCTTCAGCACTTTGATCTTATCTGTAGTACAAGTAAACTATATCGTTTTCACCAAAAAATCATTAAATTCTAAACAAGTTTCTAATAGAATCATAAACATTTATTGTATCATAGTAATAATTGTGTGTGGAACGTGTATGTACGATCCTATCAAGATAGCATACGAAACGTCACTCATTACATACATGCACAGATGCCCGTTTGTGCCAGAAACAATTTTGCAAAGGGGGCACCTGAGTTCTTTTATTAGTGCGATTACACTGTGCTCGTTTTAGTATAAATATCACCGATGCATTATGTTTGCCTTAGAATATTGAAATTGAAACTGAAATGTCAATGAAAATAATTGTACATGTATATAATATCTTTCCGTTTTGTCTAGAAAATGTCCGCTTCGCTGGCGTTTGATTTTTCAAGACAATGAAATTGCTACCTTGATTATCCTTTATACATGCAGTTTTTCTTCGTTATACTCAAGTTATATAAACATGATAGGTTAGAGAGTTGAGAAAAAATCAATAGACCTTTTTACTCCCGTTAACTCTGTTGTTCCAAAAATGTCCGTTGCGTATTTTAGTTATACCCGATGAATTGTGGGTAACTTCTGTACATGTGTGGGAAAACCGGAAAACCAACTTTCATTTTTGCATCAAAAGCTAATGTGAAAATGCATTTTCTAGCATAATTGTTGTAAGAGGGTTGGTTAAAGTGTAAGTTATTGTTATTTTAGTCATAATATTGTGATTTGTGGGGAAATTTGTATACATTTTTTTTGGACACCAAATTACCTGTCAGACCTCAGTGTAGCCCCTTTAAGGAATAAGACTTAGGGGAAAAACAACTTTATAATGTGTTTACATGCCTACTATTTATTTCAAAGCTTTTTCATAAATTTTACCAAAACCCTTAAAGACCCTCCAAACATATTTAATCGTTTTTACGAATATAACATAAAAATATTTCGCAATTACGAATAAATATTTCGTAATTACGAAACAACGTTTCCTTTTTCGTAATAACGAATAAATATTTCGTAATTACGAATTAATGTTTCGTAATTACGAACTAATAATTCGTAATTACGAAAAAGTTAATTAAGTCCCTTGCAAAAAAGTGTAGAAAATGACATCTTAGAAGCTCTGTACGAACCCTCCAGCTGAAATCACGTTCATGATTAATAAATTGTCTTACTTGTGCTATAATGTCAAACGATGATAATATCTCATCAAATTCAATTTGTATGTCTTTTTATGTTATTATTGGGTTAATAACTTGCAGTTTCCCTATGTTTACGTGAGTAAATCTTTTAATGGACTGTACTCGTACATTTAGAACTGACGAAAGTTCTGATTTATCGTGCTCGAACTGTAATAACTACAAAATATCATATACTGGCATGCGAGCAGTTCCCGTACAGAAGCAGTACCCGTATTTTTCATTTAAACGCTTGATTTTTACTTGCATTCTTCAAAAATTCATTTCAAATTAAGCAGATACATAAACGAGACAAAATCTAATTGTCAGTTTGGCAGTACGTATATAAAGTCTCATTTTAAATCACTTTCACCTGTGCGTCGTCAAAACGTGACCTTGTTTTCTCTGGGGGATTCCGTCCTTGCGCGCATGCGCAAAAATACTTACACGTGAGGCTTGATAAAGGGTTTTCCACTAATACCACCGGTTTACAAATAAGTAGGCAATGAGATGAAAAATTGTTTAATTATCAGAATGTTGACCAATATTACTATAAATAATAATTTTATGGCTTTGATGCGTAAAATATCATGCATACAAGCATGTTACTGCATATGAATGCGGTGGGGTAACGGTACCGGGTAATAGATACCCGCGTTTAGTCTACGCTCTATTTCCTGAATTACATCTATTTATCTCTTAGATAATGGTCTGTTCAACAATTGTAAATGAAAAATAGGTCCGATATAATAAAATTGTATAATTATAATGGGATAGATTTTATGTACGGGAACTACTTCTCTTCATACAAAATAATGGATAATTTCGGTACCCCATATGAGGCCTCATAAGTAAGGATTATTCTATGTTTAGAACATGATGGGATTTCCATGATTTGTGTGACGAGCTGAATATTGATGTGTAACATTCAAATATTGGTGTGTGAGCGTAATAAAAATTAAGGATTAAGTAACTATGATTTTTGTACGGGAACTGCTCGCATGCCAGTATTGTTTATATGAGAATACATTCTAAATGTTAATTATTAACAATTTTGTATTGTTACTTTGAAATAAAAACCATTTTGTCTTTGGGAAGAATCAGATGATCAACGCCTAAAATGTTATCAACAGTACCAAAATTTGTTCAGGGCATTTCCTTATAATAGAATTTAATGTCTACAATAATATATTGTAAAGAAGGATGTGTGAAGTTGGCGGCCTAGCGGCCTGGCGGCGTGAAGTTGGCGGCCTAGCGGCCTAGCGGCCTGGCGGCGTGAAGTTGGCGGCCTAACGGCCTGGCGGCCCAGCGGCGTGAAGTTGGCGGCCCAGCGGCCTGGCGGCCTAGCGGCGTGAAGTTGGCGGCCTAGCGGCCTGGCGGCCTAGCGGCCAAAAATTTTAATGTTGTAAAAATGTTTTTTTAACAATAAAACGGCATTTAATGAAGTTTTAAAGATAATTATTGTTATTTAAATGATATATGTAAAGAAAAAATCACTTTCAGAGATTTTTTTAATTTTGCCATTTTTGTGAAGTTGGCGGCCCAGCGGCCTAGCGGCCTAGCGGCCAAAAATTTTAATGTTGTAAAAATGTTTTTTTTAACAATAAAACGGCATTTAATGAAGTTTTAAAGATAATTATTGTTATTTAAACGATATATCTAAAGAAAAAATCACTTTCAGAAATTATTTTAATTTTGTCATTTTTGTGAAGTTGGCGGCCCAGCGGCCTAGCGGCCTAGCGGCCCAAAATTTTTATGTTGTAAAAATGTTTTTTTTTAACAATAAAACGGCATTTAATGAAGTTTTAAAGATAATTATTGTTATTTAAACGATATATCTAAAGAAAAAATCACTTTCAGAGATTTTTTTAATTTTGTCATTTTTGTGAAGTTGGCGGCCCAGCGGCCTAGCGGCCTAGCGGCCCAAAATTTTAATGTTGTAAAAATGTTTTTTTTAACAATAAAACGGCATTTAATGAAGTTTTAAAGATAATTATTGTTATTTAAACGATATATCTAAAGAAAAAATCACTTTCAGAAATTATTTTAATTTTGTCATTTTTGTGAAGTTGGCGGCCCAGCGGCCTGGCGGCCTAGCAGCCCAAAATTTTTATGTTGTAAAAATGTTTTTTTTTAACAATAAAACGGCATTTAATGAAGTTTTAAAGATAATTATTGTTATTTAAACGATATATCTAAAGAAAAAATCACTTTCAGAAATTATTTTAATTTGTCATTTTTGTGAAGTTGGCGGCCTAGCGGCCTGGCGGCCTAGCGGCCCAAAATTTTAATGTTGTAAAAATGTTTTTTTTAACAATAAAACGGCATTTAATGAAGTTTTAAAGATAATTATTGTTATTTAAACGATATATCTAAAGAAAAAATCACTTTCAGAGATTTTTTTAATTTTGTCATTTTTGTGAAGTTGGCGGCCCAGCGGCCTAGCGGCCTAGCGGCCCAAAATTTTAATGTTGTAAAAATGTTTTTTTAACAATAAAACGGCATTTAATGAAGTTTTAAAGATAATTATTGTTATTTAAACGATATATCTAAAGAAAAAATCACTTTCAGAAATTATTTTAATTTGTCATTTTTGTGAAGTTGGCGGCCTAGCGGCCTGGCGGCCTAGCGGCCCAAAATTTTAATGTTGTAAAAATGTTTTTTTTAACAATAAAACGGCATTTAATGAAGTTTTAAAGATAATTATTGTTATTTAAACGATATATCTAAAGAAAAAATCACTTTCAGAGATTTTTTTAATTTTGTCATTTTTGTGAAGTTGGCGGCCCAGCGGCCTAGCGGCCTAGCGGCCCAAAATTTTAATGTTGTAAAAATGTTTTTTTTAACAATAAAACGGCATTTAATGAAGTTTTAAAGATAATTATTGTTATTTAAACGATATATCTAAAGAAAAAATCACTTTCAGAGATTTTTTTAATTTTGTCATTTTTGTGAAGTTGGCGGCCCAGCGGCCTGGCGGCCTAGCAGCCCAAAATTTTAATGTTGTAAAAATGTTTTTTTAACAATAAAACGGCATTTAATGAAGTTTTAAAGATAATTATTGTTATTTAAACGATATATCTAAAGAAAAAATCACTTTCAGAAATTATTTTAATTTTGTCATTTTTGTGAAGTTGGCGGCCCAGCGGCCTGGCGGCCTAGCAGCCCAAAATTTTTATGTTGTAAAAATGTTTTTTTTAACAATAAAACGGCATTTAATGAAGTTTTAAAGATAATTATTGTTATTTAAACGATATATCTAAAGAAAAAATCACTTTCAGAGATTTTTTTAATTTTGTCATTTTTGTGAAGTTGGCGGCCCAGCGGCCTAGCGGCCTAGCGGCCCAAAATTTTTATGTTGTAAAAATGTTTTTTTTAACAATAAAACGGCATTTAATGAAGTTTTAAAGATAATTATTGTTATTTAAACGATATATCTAAAGAAAAAATCACTTTCAGAATTTTTTTAATTTTGTCATTTTTGTGAAGTTGGCGGCCCAGCGGCCCGGCGGCCTGGCGGCCAAAAATGATTTTTTTTAACAATAAAACACATACGCGTTATTTCATACTTGTTCGTGTTTTTGATAATATCGATCAGCCGAACAGGACATAAGAGTGACAGACTGGATCGCAGGCTAATATATGGTGTACAATTTCTGTAACAAATATGAATTGTCCTTTATGAAGTTTTAAAACATTTTTTCTGGTCCCATCCAATTTATTATCCCCGTTCAATCCATGAGTATAAGTCATCCTTTACTGACTTTACAAAATAACTTTTGCTTACACATTTATTAACAATAACTCATGATTACAGATAGGGCTATGGTCATACCCTAAATGATTGCCTCCTTGTTATTGGATGTAACTGAAAAGTTGAATGGTTGGGATTCTGATTGCTAGCACAAGTTATTCGGGTGAAAAATGTATTGAATGTTTCCATGTTGTCATTTTAACGCTATTTTTTGTTTAAATTTTAAACCGTTAACTTGTAATTTTTAAACATTGATTTGTTTTAACATTTGTATATGTTGTATGTTGCTTGTAAAAGTATGTAGTTGTTTACATTATTATCATGAATCACATGTTTGTCAATATATCGTTTTGTTATTGCTGTACTTTAACACTTCATTCCTATGGTGTTGTATATATGGATATTACCAGAATAAATGTACAGTACCTTTGCTTTGTAAGGTTTTGCTCCCATTTTCCATCTGCATCGCATAATTGTTATACCTCAACACCGCATAAATTATGGTAAAAAAATACATTTTGTTACAATGGTGCCAATATTTGGAATAGAATCTTATTTTATAACGGTTATATTATTCTTTAAAATCTTTTGAAAGTAAAAATAAAAACATAACTTGTACACGAAATAAATATCTTTATAACCATATCATTATGTTATAATACTAAATTATGCATGTATATAATAAATAAAGTATTGTTATTGCGAGTGGTTAGCGCGTCTAAATAGTCAACTATGTATCGCTCACCGTGTGGGCACAAACCAAGATAGGGGCAAGCCGTTATTTCTTGAGCAAGAATCTAAACACTAAATGAACAAAGGCTACCAGGTCACGAAACAACGGAACTACTATGGCGAGAGGTCGAAAGTACGATGACGATGATACGAGATTATGCAGAGTTTTCAACATCGTGGTTTCATTTGTTTTTGTTGTTGTTTTTTTTTCTCTTTTTTTTTCTTCTTTATTTGTTCGACTTTTAACCATCATAAATTCGTTTTAACGCTGTTTCGCGTTATATGTGTGTCGTGATGGCTGTAATGGGACATCGTGGAGATCCCTTAAGAGCAATATTCCAAAGCAAATATATATAGTTGACACTAGCAGTCTCTATTTTCTTTGGAGTCTATTATTGAGAGATAATAAATTATATTATACCTCATTTGCATACGGTCTTCTATATTCAATATGACGTCATCCGGTCCAAAAACCGCATACAGACCGGGGGCGGTCCATAATTCTTACAAGTAAAATGGTTTCCGGCGGGGAACATTTTAAATGATATAAGATATTTCATTTAACTATTTTCAACATTGTTTGGGGACAACATATAGTCGATCAATATAGAAGAAGGTCATTGGAAACTGGTGACCGTTGATGACCGGTGAAGGTCGAACATAAAACAATTATTTCTTTTTAAGAAAATGATTCAATAGGCCTACCATTTTATGAATAATTCCGAACAAAAAAATAAGTAAACACACAAGTTTACGCAGACAATATCTCTATTTATTATGGCATATGCCACTACGATCGAATATTTCAATTAGTATGTATCTCAAATTTTACAGACAATAAATTGTTTATATTAAAGAAACATTGATAATTTTCAAACACATTATTCAAGTTTTTCAACCTTAAACGGTAAAATATTTAAACAAAATTACAAATATCACGTAACAGTTATTTTGTTCTAATTAGATGTAATTCTGCCTAATTCCCCAGAGGTAAATCCGTCACGAACCGGCAAACGGTATTTAGCCAGGTTTTTGAAAGTTCAATTAACCAATCATGTAAGGTTTACATATCCCGTGCTCCTCCATGTACCGAAAACAGGTGACGTGCTCCTCCATGCCTCAAAAGTTAAACGCGTAACAATACCCTGCGGTCTCCAGACCGCAGGTTAAACGTAGCTTTCACGACGTGCGAATTTCACGACGACACAAACAGACGATAACTGTCAAAATGGATAGGCGATTTGTCTCTTTATCTGAGACATAAATGTACTACATGTTGATCAAAAGTCATGATTTTTCTTTAATTTAGTTAAAATATTTATTTATACTGTTCCTGAAATTCTTAAAGTCCGAGTTATTTTGCCTAGTAACATTAAATTAATATTAAATTTCATTAACAAAAATGGAATCACAACTCCTAAATCATCGGTAATCGGAATATTAAAAGAAGAGCATACACAAAATCCGTTTAGGGTTTGAGATATTTCACACACTGAACAAGTAAAATTATTATTTGAAAGCAAATAATAGTAAAAATGACAGCACAAAACAAGGGGATGAAAGGATTTAGATTCTGTATAATAGAACAAATAAAACATGGCCTTTCGTGGAAAATGCAAGTTTAGGGACTAGTTGTTCAGACTTCGGAAGGTATATGGACCTCAGATGCGCTTCGGGCCAGACCAACCAGTCCGTAAGCTTGCATTTTCCCCGAAAGGCCATTTTTTATTTCTTAAATAAACCCCATATATCATTTCCGATATAAGGCCTTTTCTGTTCTAATATGTTTGAAACCGGTTGTACCGTCCTCAAAACTGGATCCCGCGATAACGCAAAAAGTACTGAAAATATTTTTATGAAACTTGATATATGGATAGATGGCAGTATGGAGATTATGCACGTCTTTTTCTTTTCTTCCGATGTTGAAAGTTCTGGTTGCTATGGCAACAAATATTCTGAAAATATGGCAAATTTAATAAAAGTCAGATATCTATCTGTGATAACGTTTGTGTAGATGAGCTACGCAATTCGCTGGTCAGTGATTTCCAGCAAATATTACAAAAATTTTCAAACAACATTTTTTAATTATAATTAATTAGTAACATAATGGTCAAGTCTACTATAACGGTGTAAAACAGATATCATATTGTATTTATCATCTTTCAACTATGTAAATAAAAAAACTACTAATTTGCCAACTGTCAACTTAACGCAGTAGGTAAGACTGTCAGTTAAATTTTTATTTGAATATCAATGCAAGGCATGTTCGATTCGCAAAAATTATTTCTGTATGAAGAATATTTTTATTGTGTTGTGTTATTTTTTTTATTTACTTCTCATTTCACTTTTTCTTTTGTTTTCAATGTATACAAGAAAAAAAATATTATTATCTGTATATTAAAATTATTAGATATTGTAACAAAACTACCTTGATATCCCAATTCATTTGCATATATCATAAAATTGATAAAATAAGGAAAGAAAAATGTTAGACAATTTCTTAGGCTCGAACTCGTGGTAAAATTTTAAGTCGTATCGTATACCAACAACTTTACCAAATTTGCCATAAAGTTGTTTTAAATGGTACTTCTTATCTTGTATTATATTCTCTTCTTCAAAAAAGCTGTTTTACCTATTATCCCGAGGTGATAATTTGGTTCTAACGGTACTTGGGAAAGTCCATTAAAGGGTAAGTCTGCATATCATCGGAGATTGAAAGTGTCAACGACTATTATAGTATAATTTCTAATAAAAATGTGTACCATCGTAGTGGTTAAATTGGTAAATCAGGGTCACTGTAACCTCTTATGAAATGCACTCACAGGTTCGAAACCGACGCTCATACATGACATAGTGATGATGTTATTTTTTTTTCTTTTTCTTTTGTCTGTCTTTTGTATGATCGTTTGAAAATACTTTGTTCTTCCCAATTTCTTTTTCTATTTTTTTTGTTATTTGTTTCTTGTTCCCCTCGTTTTAAAGGACTCTGCTACATGTCAAGTGATTAATTAATTAATTAAATTTAGCAATTTAAAAATCAAACTATTTTAAACGCACTACGATTACGAAATATTTATATCTTGAATATATGGATCAATATATAACATACTTAACTTCATTATATTTTTACATTTATGATGATGTCTAACTGTACACAAGTGCATATCAAGCCGTGTCCAAAAAAACAACAACATTGAAGCATCAATGATGGAATTCGGTAGTTTCATATAATATAACCTGTTTATTTGTTATAAGTCGATATTACTAGTAATACATGTATCATACAAATACTGTACATCTTTTATGAATATGTCAACATAAATCGTTTACCATTTAAGTAGTAATTTTATATGATACCAGATCTTCAATATATGGATCCAAGTAAGTCATGTATGGAAACAGATGCTATTATATGAAACCGAGTTATCAATATATTAAATCAATTTTACAATATATGAAACCAGTTTATCAATATATGTAACCGAAGTAGCAATATAAAAGTTGATTTTCACATTATATGATACCAGTTCTTCAATATATGATACCAAAGTAGCAATATATTGAACCAAAATGTCATTATATTGACGGGACTTTTTTACAGGCTGTATTCTATCCTTGCACCGGTATTACAGTCCTTGTTTAAAGAACATCGTGCTTCACTAAATGCATACTGACTGCATACTATAAGGAAAAAATATTTGAAATTAACGTCACATTCACTTAAAAAGGGCTGGGCAGGCAAAACTTATCGTTATATATGTAGGAGTTGTATGTCATAATTTAAGCTATTGAGTCGTACTGACCATTAACAAAAACATGTTTAAAAAATAAGTTCATCTCGACCTTTACCTTTGATCAAAAATAGGCAGTGCCAGAAGGACACATCAAGGTTAATCTACTGACAAAGTTAAAAAATAATTTGTCAAATAATAATTGATTTCATGAAAAAGTTTATGCATTGTAACCCAGTGACCTCGGTCTTTGACTTGTTGACTTGAAAATAGGCTATTTTGGTTCCATATAATGACAATTGCTATCATAGAATGTAACATCAACTTATATACTAGCTGCTACTTTGGTTCGATACATTAATAAAATGGTTCCATATGTTGTAAAAATGACTTAATATAATGATAATTCGGTTTCATATAAGGGCATATTGAATATCTGGTATCATATAATGTGACAATCAACTTATATATTGATACTTCGGCTCCATACATTGATAAAATCGTTCCATATATTGTTACTTTGGTTCCATATATTGAATAATTTGTATCATATATTGTAATAACCAACTCATACATTGATACTTTGGTTCGATACATTGATAAAATGGTTTCATATATTGTAAAAATGAATAAATATATTGATAATTTGGTTTCATATAAGAACACCTTGTTCCATACGTTGTTACTTTGGTTCCACATATTGAATTATTGGAATCATATATTGTAATAACCAACTCATATATTGCTACTTTGGTTCCATACATTGATAAAATGGTTTCATATATTGTAAAAATGATTTACTATATTGATAATTTGGTTTCATAGAAGGACACCTGGTTTCATACATTGCTACTTTGGTTCCATATATTGAATAATTTGTATAACCAACTCATATATTGCTACTTTGGTTCCATACATTGATAAAATGGTTTCATATTTTGTAAAAATGAATTAACATATTGATAATTCGGTTTCATATCAGGACATCTGGTTCCATACATGGCTACTATGGTAACATATATTGAAGAATTGGATCACATATTGAGAAAAACAACTTATATATTGCTAACTCGGTTTCATACACTGACAGTATGGTTTCATATATTGTTACTGTGGATTAATATAATGGATTCCGGTTAAAAAAGAAGGTGTTTTCAATTCATATATAGTCGAAGTGAACTCATATATTATCCAAATGGTTACATAAATTGAAAAAGAACAATATCAGACAGCCATGGGTTTCCATAAAATCTGCTATAAAATGATATTTATCGGCTGCTTTTAAATTGGTCAGATGTCACTGGGTCATTAAAGATGTTATCGCATGGTTTGGAATTTTTCATTTCTTCTCACTTACCCATTATCAATGAGCATTTGAAAACTGTATTGATATATAACAGTACAATTTTACATTGCTTCAGATAGGAAAAAATCTCGAATGATATATAACAGTTGATTTTTTTTTTTGCGCACAGGTCTGTTATATAACAATGAATTTTCTTTTACAGAGGCTCCAATTGGGCAATGGTACCGAACATTCCCAGTGGCAAAAATAAAATAAAATAAATTAAAAAAAGGTACATTCGCTGAAATAATTATTTCCACTGAAAAAAAAGCTCTTTAACACATTACTTCATGAGCATTTTGTGAAAGGGATACGGACAAAAGCACCCCGGACGAAAGCCTCTACCCCGTCTAAAAATGACAATGTGAACAAAAGCCCCCACCCCTTCACCCCCATGAAATTAACACATAGGACAAAAGCCCCCATAAAAAAGTAAGGTAGGACAAAAGCCCCCCCCCCCATGGTCAATCAAATTTACATATAGTGTATTAAAGTTGTGTTTTTATGTGTTTAAAAGGAATGTCAGACATAATCCCCTTCGGACAAAATCCCCTTCACCTACCCGGACAAAATCCCCTTCATGGGTGGACATAATCCCCTTTATTTTTTACAAGGCTGGACAAAATCCCCTTCACTACCCGGAAAAAATCCCCTTGTTTCATAGGTTTCTAATGTATTATTATGCTCCATAAAAATTGATGAATAATTTATATTATACTCCCTAAAAATTGATGAATAATGAACTTTTGTTTTTTTATTTAGGAAATAGATATCAATTCTGAGTGCATTGTTGTAGAATAATGCACGGTTTGAGTTCAAATGCGTAGTAATATAATCACGAAGGCCGATAGGCCTGAGTGATTAATTACAAAGCATTTGAACGAAAAACGTGCATTATTATACAATAATGCACGAAGAATTGATATCTATTCCATTCTAATACGTCAAGAAAAAATATAATTTTTATTATAACGTTGGACTTTATGTTTGGTGTTGAATTTGTTTTCGCCTCAGAGTTTCCAATAGAAACGTTCTTTAGAGGCCGTTCCAGTGGGTTGAAAAAAAACTGTTAAATCTACCGTTTGTAGAAACATTTTGAAAATAACGAATTTTGAAAACGTTGATACAACTTTGTTTGTTTATTTATTTCAGTTTATAATTTTCCAAGCGAAATACAAATTATTAAAAGTGAAATAAATGTAAAACTAAACTCGTTTGCGACATTAAATAGCGAACTTGATTTGATTGTTTTGCACGTGCTGTTTGGCGCTACATTGTGACGTCACGTAAACAACACTTTAAACGTCTGTACAGCGTTAACGACTGAATTAAAGATATTGGTGTTCGGATTAATTTTCTTAGTTAGACCATTTTCTTTCATTCTAGATAGTTTTCACAACAAAATTCGAAAAAAATTGTTTTAATTTATCAGATTTTTTAAACAAAATGGCGCCTTCAATGTGAAAATACACAGGGAGATAATAAGAACGGCGAGTGCATTGTTGTAGAATAATGCACGCTTCCGGCCTTCTTTGTCTATATAGAAAAAATTCCGATAGTGTTAGAATTATATAATTATGTATCAATAGTTACCTTTATTTAGTTTAGAAGTTTTCATTAAAATTATGGTAAATTATCAACTGCATAACACGGAAGACGGACAAAACCCCACCAGTTAAAACCCCACCACTCAAAATTTTATAGAGTGGACAAAACCCCACCACTAAATTTTATAGAGTGGACAAAACCCCACCACTAAATTTTATAGAGTGGACAAAACCCCACCACTTACCAATTATTGGGCAAGATTTGATGAATTAAAATATATATAATATACAGTACACATCTTCACATTTTATTTTTTAATTTCAATTTTAAGAGATTATATACAAATAATTTACAAACTGTTAAATCAACATCAAAGAGCAGTCATTTATTTGAGACTGTGCCACATTTATGACCTTGAATTATCCATTATTTTTAGTTTCTTCAAATTCATTTCTTCAATTTATTTATATAGAAAATAAACTACTTAATAATCAAGAATGAAGCACATTTTCATCAATTAATGATTAAAAAATAGCACATTTTTATAGCACATTTTTTAATTTATTCAGTTCAGTCAATTTTCCTTCATTGTACTTCATTGTACTTAGTTTAAGTGGATACTGTGGCTGATAGCCTATAGAAACTCGGGTACGGTCATCTCCTTACTTATGAGTTGTTCACACATTCTTTTGAGTTTTGCTGATGCACAATTGTTAGTTTTTTAACATGTTTACAAGAAAGTTTTGTCCACTCTATAAAACTGAAGTGGTGGGGTTTTGTCCACTCTATAAAATTTATGTCCGGATATACAAAAATACATGATGGGGATTTTGTCCGAAGGGGATTATACCCGTACTCCGTTTAAAAGATATGTATGGACATCACATGTAGGTGACATAAAGCAAAGGATATTAATTTGATCCCTTTACAAATTTACAAAAGTGATTAAACATTACTACTCTTCTGAACCTTGTTGTGTATATGAAAAGCTATGAATTCAGTATGCATGAATTATTTCATCTGTTATCAAATACTTTGTTATCACTTCAACAAATATAAATAAACATTAAAACAAACTCTTTTCATTTTTATTTAAAAGTTTATGTGTAACGGCGTCGACATTTTTTTTAGCAGAAACATCCCTTGATGTCGCCCCAGCCAGTACCAACGAGTTTCATGTACTTACAGTATGTGTTACTGCATCGTGTCACCCCCTGTGGTGTGACTTTTGGGGTTATAACCGGTTATAAATAATTTAACGGATAACGTAGGGGTCTGAGAGAGAACAGCCGAATTATGACACTTTGTTTGATGCGCGTCAGACTAACTTAATTTGAGTCGGCATAACTTTCTTGATAAACAAGCATTTTACATGCAGTTTAAAGCACATGAAAGGAATTCAATTACGCTCAATCAGCGACTCAATAATCTTTAATTACGTAATATGCATGGTGAAAAAAGTCGCATAAGTTGTTCAACAAGACGTCGACAGTAATTTGTTTTTAGAAAAGATAGAAAAAATCTGAAACTGTGTCCACCAGATATTATAATTATGTTTATATTCCAAGAGTTTGAAAACAAAAAATAAAAAATGACTTTGATATAACGATTTAACATTATATATTTTTTTTTATCAAAATCAATAATTTACAAAGACATTTCCTTTGAAATACGATATTTTTATGAAGATCAAAGACATTTAATGCACAAAATTTAAATATTAAATTAAAGATTATAAAGGGGTGGCAGGAAAAGAACTATATACAAAAACACATTACATGGAAACAGGTCATTGAATATCATCGGGCCTGATAGTGTAGTGGTTATGTTACTTGTCTTGCATACGGAAGGTTTTGAGTTCAAATCCAACAAAGGGGTAATACTTTTTTTAGGCCCTTTGTATTTTTTTTAATTTCTTTTTTCAATTTATAATTTTTTATACATGTATATATAATTCTGGATACGGACAAAAGCCCCCTCCTCGGACGAAAGCCCCCCCCCCCACGCCCGTCTAAAAATGACAAGGTGGACAAGAGTCCCCCCCCCATGAATTTTCCACATAGGACAAAAGCCCCCTATAAAAATGTAAAAGTAGGACAAAAGCCCCCCATTCATAAAAAGTAAAGGTAGGACAAAAGACCAGTCAGTTTAAGTTTATTTATACTCGGCGCCGGTATAACCATCTGTCCGAGAATATAGCATCCTTGCCGGTCCACTAAGGTAGCCACATCGGGGACGTCTTTGTCAAGCTGAATCTTCCTGTAGCCTATTCTTCGTTCGTTGGTGGTAGAGGAGTACGACAATACTGGCCAGGCATCAAGTTCCATACTGACGAAAACAAAAACGGCTCCCATTAGCGCCAACCCTCCAGAGTTAGTCACGACAGGTCAACCAATCACCTCTGGTACTTAAGATGACTTGACCTTGACCTGCCGTGTGCCTTCTCCTCGACGTGCACGCCTCTGGAGGGATTTGGAGAAGGTCAAAAGACCCCCATCAAATTTACATTTAATGGCATAAGTACTTTCATAAGTTTTAGCCATTTTGATTGTGATGTATATGTTGTACACGTGATTAAACGAAAATGAACTATTTGAATTGAATTAACGAAGCTGTTCATTGTCACTAGAGGTTAAGTATCTGACAGACCTGCGATCAAATGAAAATAATGCAAAAGGAATGAGTATTTTCAATAATTATTTGTTATCTAATTTCATATAAATTGCCATAACTTATGTTTAAATAAATATTATAAACACTTAAAATCTAAAAGTGGTTACCAGGCTTCTGTATGGGGCTAAAATATAATGTGAATTGTATATCATAAAACATGTTGTTGTAACTTGTAATAGAATGGACATTTTTCGCGAAGAAAACTTTGTATAATTTATTTGGCAAAGATGTTGTTTCAGAAATATTATTAAGTGATAACGAAACGCAGTTTTAAAAACTTATAGGCAGACGCCTGTTTTATCATAACAAAACAGGAATGTTCATAAACATTTTTTAAGAATAGCAATCGCTTATGTTTACTATTGCATTAAAGACGATGACTTTGCTTTAAAAGTACCATGTTAAATGTGCTTTGTCATAATTATGTTTTCTAGAAAGAAAATACGAAACTGGCATCAGTGATAGCTGTATAAGCATCTTAAGTATATCACAAAAAATTTGTATAATGAAAATGTAAATACTTATGTACTCGTATAATCTATATCTATTTGAATGATAATTATTATTTTTAGTTTCCAAGTTTCCAAGTTTATTTGATTATCTCAATATGCATACAAATAGGGTTAACCCTAACCCTAACCCTTTTTACAACATTAAAATTTTTGGCCGCTAGGCCGCCAGGCCGCTGGGCCGCCAACTTCACAAAAATGACAAATTAAAATAATTTCTGAAAGTGATTTTTTCTTTAGATATATCGTTTAAATAACAATAATTATCTTTAAAACTTCATTAAATGCCGTTTTATTGTTAAAAAAAACATTTTTACAACATTAAAATTTTTGGCCGCTAGGCCGCCAGGCCGCTGGGCCGCCAACTTCACAAAAATGACAAAATTAAAATAATTTCTGAAAGTGATTTTTTCTTTAGATATATCGTTTAAATAACAATAATTATCTTTAAAACTTCATTAAATGCCGTTTTATTGTTAAAAAAAACATTTTTACAACATTAAAATTTTTGGCCGCTAGGCCGCCAGGCCGCTGGGCCGCCAACTTCACAAAAATGACAAAATTAAAATAATTTCTGAAAGTGATTTTTTCTTTAGATATATCGTTTAAATAACAATAATTATCTTTAAAACTTCATTAAATGCCGTTTTATTGTTAAAAAAAACATTTTTACAACATAAAAATTTTGGGCCGCTAGGCCGCTAGGCCGCTGGGCCGCCAACTTCACAAAAATGACAAAATTAAAATAATTTCTGAAAGTGATTTTTTCTTTAGATATATCGTTTAAATAACAATAATTATCTTTAAAACTTCATTAAATGCCGTTTTATTGTTAAAAAAAACATTTTTACAACATAAAAATTTTGGGCCGCTAGGCCGCTAGGCCGCTGGGCCGCCAACTTCACAAAAATGACAAAATTAAAATAATTTCTGAAAGTGATTTTTTCTTTAGATATATCGTTTAAATAACAATAATTATCTTTAAAACTTCATTAAATGCCGTTTTATTGTTAAAAAAACATTTTTACAACATTAAAATTTTTGGCCGCTAGGCCGCCAACTTCACGCCGCTAGGCCGCCAGGCCGCTGGGCCGCCAACTTCACGCCGCCAGGCCGCTAGGCCGCTAGGCCGCCAACTTCACGCCGCCAGGCCGCTAGGCCGCCAACTTCACACATCTTGTAAAGATTTGTTTTTTTATTTATATTTTTGTTCTTCCTTATAATAATTAAATTCAAATTTGGATTTATCAACCAATAAATATTCAAAAGTTATTTTCCTTAAACGAAGGGCGAAGAAAATTATTCCCCATAATATGTAACTTCAAAAATAAAACTAATTATTTAAACACAAGCAAAGTCTGAATGTTATGTTGATTAGCAAATATTCATAATATCCAACACTTAATGACAACTTCATTTGTCAGGAAGTCTCAAATTTATGCTTAATAAAAGTACTCAAACTATAATTCTCTGACCGGTTATGAATCTGATAGCATTAATATGTTGTCCATTAATTTAGCCCAAACAATAAAGATGACCCATATTATCATTCCGTCAAAATGGTCAGTATCCATCGTGGAACCATCCCAATACTGACCTTACAAATTTTTGTGTACTTACATATAGCAGAATTAAATATACATATTCATAATTGACAATAATTCAAGATTTCGAAAGAGTGGTTTGGGGACGTACACTAATTGATG
This sequence comes from Ruditapes philippinarum, assembly GCF_026571515.1. NCBI lineage: Eukaryota > Metazoa > Mollusca > Bivalvia > Venerida > Veneridae > Ruditapes > Ruditapes philippinarum. Next base: position 21,935 of record NW_026852424.1, read on the forward strand.
GCACCTTTTTATTGCATAAAGAAAGGGGAAACAAGAGCTGTCACGCAAAGGTATCTTAATCATGCAGGTATTATGATAAGAAGAGAGAATGAAAGTAACGAATTGTTTAATATTGTTATTGTGAAATAATTTGCTATGTAAACTTAACACCAAGGACAAGGTTGCGGTAGACATTTTGATGTGGTAGACATTTATGACAGGTTATTTTAAAATCATGCAATGCATGGCAATGTTACAGTTATGAAACTAATGTGTACCTTCAAACATTTCTTATAAGCATGAGTACCTTCACGCTATAAGTGACCTTGAACTAAGAGGTAGGAACATGGGTCCTACTCGCAACACGTGATCTTGATGTGGTAGACATTTGTGTCAAGTTATTTTAAAATCCTTCTGACAAAGTTACAGTCAGGAAAATGTGTATCTTCGAGAATAAGTACCATCAAACTATAAGTGTGACCTTGACCTTGAAGGTAGAAACATGGGTCTTGGACACGAAATGTCATCTACATGTAATAGATATTTCTGCCTAGGTATTTTAAAATTCTTCGGTGCATGACAAAGTTACAGTCCGGTAACTAATTGTGATAAAGTGAACTTTAAAATGGTAGTGTGACCTTGACCTTTGATATACGGATGTGGTTCTTAGACGCAACACATTGTCGCCATTTTGAGAAATTATTCTAAAAAAACTTTGGTGCATAACGAAGTTATAGTTCGGACACAAATATATGTACCTATAAACTCTTCTTGTGATAAAGTGAAACTTCAAAATGTTATTATGACCTTGACCTTTGAGATAAGAACGTGATTCTTTGACGCGACACATCGTCATGATGTGGTTAGCATTTATGCCAAGTAATTCTTAAATCCTTCAGTGCATGACAAAACATGATCAACAAGGAAAAGCAGAGTTCATCGAACGCAAAATCCCTCGATGCATGAAAAAGTTACAGTCCGGACACGAATTTGTGTACATTTTAACTCTAATTGTGATAATTTGAAATTTCACAATGTTATTTTGACCTTGACCTTTAAGGAACGGACGTAATTCTTAGATGCGACACATTGTCTCAAATGTGGTAGACATTTTTGCCAAGCTATTTCAAAATCCCACAATGTATGACCAAGTTACAATCCGGACACAAATGAAGTGAGGACGCACAGACAGACAGGCGAACGGACGCTGTGACTTTAATATGCTGCCCTTCAGTGGTATAAAAAGGATATTTTTTCCTCATCGGATTAAGATGGCTGTTATTTTTGTTCAAACATAATCATTATTGTCCACGGTATAACATATCCACTGTTTTTTTTCTGTACATACATGGACAGTTTATTTCTAAAAGATTAAGTTGGTTTTGTCAAATAAATAATCAATCAGCTGAAATTGCCTTATTTCCCCAAAAACTATCATTTTGCATGTTTTATACAATAGAGAAAATAAGAATCCCTAAAAAAAAGTCCAAAACGGCAATGTTGACAATGTTGTAGGCTGGGTTTGATTGAGCCTGTTCAAGAACGGTACTTTCAAGTTCAAATTACTATCCACGTCCCCCTAGCACCGGCTTAAGCAGAATTCAACATTTAAACATGACATGGCAAAATTTTGAATTTACAAACATCTGCAGATGAGTTTATATTGCGGTAATCATTGAACCTTCAATGTGACTTAGTAGTGCCATTCCATGAAATGTGGGGTTATAGAAAGCATGTGCCATAAACGAGAAAACAATGTGCGAAACTAAACAACTTGAAATTTTGAAAGGGGATAAGATTTTATGAAACCTGCATACCACATGTTGCAGGCTCGGTTTGATTGAGCCTGTTCATGGACGGTACTGGAAAATGCAAGTTACCGTCCACGCCCCCTAGCACCGGCTTAAGCAGAATTCAACATTTAAACGTGAAATAGTAAAATTTTGAATTTAGAAACATCCGCAGATGTGTTCATACGGCGGTTATAATGGAACCTTCAATGTGACACTTCCGTGCCATTCCATGAAAAGCGGCGTATGGTCCCCAAGTAATAAAAAGCGTGTGCCCTAAACGAGAAAACAATGGGCGGAACTAAATAAAATGATTCACATGAACATTTCAAAGAGAAGTTTCTAGCAATTAAGGAAGAACATGAAATAGATAAAATACAGAATCCCAAAAGAAAGCCCAACACGGCAAAATTGAAAATGTTGCAGGCTCGGTTTGATTGAGCCTGTTCATGGACGGTAATGGAAATTGCAAGTTACCGTCCACGTCCCCTAGCACCGGCTTAAGCAGAAAGCAGAATTCAACATTTAAACACTAAAATGGTGAAATTTGAATTTAGAAACATCCGCAGATGTGTTCATACGGCGGTTATCATGGAACATTCAATGTGACACAGTAGTGTCATTCCATGAAAAGCGGCGTATGGTCCCCAAGTAAAAGAATGCGTGTGCCCTAAACGAGAAAACAATGGGCGGAACTAAATAAAATGGAATTTTGAAAGGGGATCTGAGGTTATGAAGCCTGCATATCACAGATAAGACGTCAAAAGACAAAGTTAAAAAGCAGGCAACATGCCCAAGGGTGATTCAACATTATTCAAGTAGGAATATTGGAACCACCCAAATCAAAAATGGCCAAATAGTTGAAATTTAAAAAATACCACAAACACAACAAATGATCTAAAGGATCGGAAATATAACGTCTCCAAAGTATCCAAAATATTGTCAGTCAAATAACAGTCAGTTATTGCAGTCCGCGGTCCTGGAGTATTTTTGAGACATCTCTGTTTTCAAAATTCAAATATGCAAAGTATACCTAGAAAATACTTTTTAAGTGTTTCAAAGATTTGATCGTGCATATCTGTTGGTGATGAATGCTTCGAGAGGACAAAAATATCATTGAAAACTTTGAAGAAACATTTACTGTCTTGATATATAAAGCTTTGATTACCTTCGTTAATGACTTTGAATAAAATGGTATTTTTTAAAGGTATACTTTAAAATTAAAAATGTTGATTTGGGATCAAATTTTAGATCAATTTAAATATAAATTAATTAATTAATTAAATTAAATAAAATTTAATTAATTTACAACAGCCTATCCTGAAATCTGAATTTTAAATGTTCATTAAAACCTCTAGCGTTGAAACACGTTGTGATTTTATGTTTTAATATACATGTATCAATGTTTTCTTTGCCTAAATTATCCTTTATGCAAAGGATTTTAGCTAAAATTTCGTATTGCATGACTGTCTATCCTATTTTCATTCTGTCTTGTACTTGAAAAAATAAGAAGCAACGTTTTACTTTTTCCAAAGAAATTGCTGAAATTGCAGTACTGACATTTTTAGCATAATGTGATGTCATTTTCTCGTTTTTGTCGATCCTAATTCAGGACAAAAACAACCCAGACAGCGGATTCTTAGAATCTTTATGTATTTCCATATTGTTTTAAACTACTAACACATCATCTACCGACAAATATATACACAATAAATAGTCTATAATAAATGAACAAATATTAGAATTGCTTCTTGTTCAATGGAAGGTATGATTTACATAATAGTATAATGTCTTCGTTCAGCACGACATTATTGTTGTGCTTGTGGTATTTTTAGTTTCAACTTTTCGGCATTTTCTAGTTGGGTGGTTCCAATATTCCAACTTGAATAATGTTGAATCACCCTTAGGATACGTTGCCTGCTTTTTAAATTTGTCTTTTGACGTCTTATCTGTGGTATGCAGGTTTCATAAAATCTGATCCCCTGTCAAAATTTCAATTTGTTTAGTTCCGCCCATTGTTTTCTCGTTTAGGGCACACGCATTCTTTTACTTGGGGACCATAGGCCGCTTTTCATGGAATGACACTACTGTGTCACATTGAAGGTTCCATGATAACCGCCGTATGAACACATCTGATGTTTCTAAATTCAAATTTCACCATTTTAGTGTTTAAATGTTGAATTCTGCTTAAGCCGGTGCTAGGGGGCGTGGACGGTAACTTGCAATTTCCATTGCCGTCCATGAACAGGCTCAATCAAACCGAGCCTGCAACATTTTCTATTTTGCCGTGTTGGGCTTTCTTTAGGGATTCTGTATTTTATCTATTTCATAACCTCTGATCCCCTATGAAAATTCATTTTATTTCGTTCCGCCCATTGTTTTCTCTTTTAGGGCACACGTATTTTTAGCTCACCTGTCACAAAGTGACAGGGTGAGCTTTTGTGATCGCGTTTCGTCCGGCGTCCGTCCGTCCGTCGTCCGTCCGTCCGTAAACTTTTGCTGTAAATGACATCTCCTCATAAACCACTGAGCCAATTTCATCCAAACTTCACAGGAATGTTCCTTTGGTGGTCACCTTTAAAAATTGTTCAAAGAATTTAATTCCATGCAGAACTCTGGTTGCCATGGCAACCACAAGAAAAAACTTTAGATATCTTCTTTTAAAAAACCATAAGAGCTAGAGCTTAGATATTTGGCATGAAACATCTTCTAGTGAGTGTCTACCAAGTTTGTTCAAATAAAAGCCCTGGGGTCAAAATTGGCCCCGCCCGGGGGGGGGTCATTGATTTTCCCTTTCTGCATATAGTAAAAACTTAAAAAATCTTCTTTTAAAGAACCCAAAGAGCTAGAGCTTAGATATTTGGCATGAAACATGTTCTAATGGGTGTCTACCAAGTTTGTTCAAATAAAAGCCAAGGGGTCAAAATTGACCCCGCCCCAGGGTGTCATAGATTTTCCCTATATGCATATAGTAAAAACTTAAAAAATCTTCTTTTAAAGAACCCAAAGAGCTAGAGCTAAGATATTTAGCATGAAACATGTTCTAATGGGTGTCTACATAGTATGTTCAAATAAAAGCCCTAGGGTCAAAACTGGCCACGCCCGGGGGGGGGGGGGTCATTGATTTTTCCTTATATGTGTATAGCCAAAAACTTTAAAAATCCTTCTTTTAAAAAAGCCAAATGAGCTAGAACTAAGATGTTTTAGCATGAAACATCTTCTTATGGGTGTCTACCAAGTCTTTTCAAATAAACAAAAAAAGCCCTTGGGTAAAAATTGGCCGGGGGTGGGCGGGGGGGGCTATTTACAGGTGGGGCGACCTCAGGGCCAACCATGGCCCTCTTGTTTTTATTGGGGATACGCCGCTTTCATGTAATGACACTACTGTGTCACATTGAAGTTCCATGATAACCGCCGTATGAAACACATCCGCGGATGTTTCTAAATTCGAAAATTTTACTATTTCCAATGTTTAAATGTTGAATTCTGCTTAAACCGGTGCTAGGGGGCGTGGACAGTAACTTGCACTTTCCAGTACCGTCCATGAACAGGCTCAATCAAACCGAGCCTGCAACATTTTCAATTTTGCCGTGTCGGGCTTTTTTTAGGGATTCTGTATTTATCTATTTTCGGATCGACATAAAAACTGTTAGCTACAAGGATCTTGCACATTGTAGCGGCACAACAAATAATAAAGTATATGATAATTTTAATATCTTAAAACTTTTGAAAGGTTAATTTTTTTTTTTTTAGATAAATCGTTTAAAATAATTGTTGAATCAAAATAATTAAGGTAGAAAATGAAATCTACCGTTGTTAAAATACATAAACAAAAAGAAAACCCTTTGATACCTCTAATCTACCGGTCTGCTCTCTTTTTGTAAATAAGTAAAGCGGACGATTCGACGGGGGAGGAAATTTTACACGAAGGATGGAGTTCTTATTATAACTTGTTTGGAGTTCTTATGATAACTGTCACGGAGTTCCTGGAAAATGTTACGGATTTCTGTGGAAAACATTTCTATACACTTGAAGAACTCGTGTGAAAATATGGTTCTACTTTTTGGCCTGAAAATAAACAAAATTGCTAGAGCTCTTACACCAGGCATAGCTTGTTCTCTATATGTAGATGATTTTCTTATCAGCTATCGATCGAAAAGTATAAGAACATTGAAAGGCAACTTCAACAAAATTTAGATAAAATTCAAAAGTGGGCAACTGAAATTGGTAAAAAAATTGAATGTGTTCATTTTTGTTGATTGCGGAAACACCAAAATGACCCTGAAGTTAACATATCTGGTTCTAAAATTCCAGTCGCTGATGAAGCTAGGTTTTTAGGATATATATTTGATAAAAAAACTTTCTTTTATACCACATATTAAACATTTAAAAACTAAATGCCTAAAAGCTTTAATTTACTCAATTTATACCGTATGAACACATTTGCGGATGTTCATGTTTGAATGTTGAATTCTGCTTGGGCCGGTGCTAGGGGGCGTGGACGGTCACTTTCACTTTCCAGTACCTTCCATGAGCAGGCTCAATCAAACCGAGCCTGCAGCATTTTCAATTTTGCCGTGTTGGGCTTTCTTTAAGGATTCTGTACTTATCTATTCTATCAAGTACAAATTGGGGATCAAATTCTTCCACATAACTGAAATTAAAGAAACTTATCCGATCAAAATTAGATTACTGTTCTGTAGTATATGGTTTTGCAAGAAAATCATATCTTCAAATGCTAGATACCATACATAACCAGGGTTTACGTTTAGCTTTAGGTGCTTTTCGCACCTCACCTGTAGAAAGTCTATATGCGGAAGTTGAGGAACCATCGCTCCATCTTTGTCGAAAAAAGCTATCACTTCAATATGCAACAAGAATTTCATCTAATTGCAAAGATCCAGCAAAAAGTATTATTTTCAAACCAAGTTATACTGAAAAATTTGTTAACAAAGATGATTTAGATAAACTTGAAATAAATCCAGACAAAATGACGATGAGCATATTCCACCTTGGACTTATAATTCCCCGGAAATAAATATTAACCTTTCAAATATAAGAAAGTCATCAAATTCACTTGAACATTTCAAAGAGAAATTTCTAGCAATTAAGGAAGAACATGAAAATTTTATACATATTTATACGGACGGTTCAAAAGAAGGTTGCAAAGTGGGTGCGGCTGTGTTTGTAAATAATTTTACATTTAGTATGAGGTTACCAGATAACGCATCAATGCGGAAGCTGTAAAAAGTTGCCCCGTTCTTCACTTCACTGTTGTTATAATTTTTTTTCTGGTCCTTCGGGATCATTGATGCCAGCACTATTGAGTGTATAGAATTGAGTACCGCTCAAGCTGGTGCTAGGGGGCGTGAGGGATGTTGCATGTATTCATTATCCCTCATGTACAGACTCAATCAAACCGAGTCTGCAATTCTCTTGTAATTTTGTTGAGATTTATGCTTCAGGGGGATCACTTTGTTTCCAGATTTTTTTAACTTACATTTACTGTACACATTTTTTTTTTACTATTTAAGTCAACAATTGACTCAATTTATTATAGCAGTCTATAAAATTCTATATAAGTTACTTTCTTGCGATTACCTCGTTACGTGTTGTTGACTTTTCTATCCTAAAACATTTATGATTTGTGAAATACTTATTCAAGACATGGCAGGAAAATTATCTCTACTATGACCGAATAGAGTCTCATCGTATATCTTATAATGTTTAACTGAGGAAAATATATGACCACTTAAACTCCAAGAATATTTGTAATTAAGAGCGTTTCGTGACAATTAATTTGATCCATCTGTTAAACCATCGCAAAATAGAAAGATAAAGCCTGAGACTCCAAGTAATTGTTTTTTAAAATAGGTCAGATGCATTTAAGGTTTTATAATACAGTATGCAAAGATTGTGTTTAAGTCGTTAATACGCACTATATTTCTTGCATTCGCAGAAGCACAAGCCCGCGTTTTATGTTTCAGAAACTCCCCAATAGTTTCGCTTGTCTTAACTATCAAAATATATCAACAAGTAAGGACGGCATTCTATCACATCCCCAACACGACCCAGCAACACAAAGTCAACAGCAAGGAGCCTACAAACGGCAAAAACAACGCTTGTATGACAGAATAATGTATATTATGTAGAACATGCGCAGTATAAACATGGAGTATTTTTCAATTTAAAGAAAACATCAGCCAATGTCTTAATTATATGATTTTATGAACCTCAAATATGACACTTTTGTGCCATTTCTAAAAATAATTGCCTATAAACCACAAATAATTATATTATTTGGAATAATATTCGAGGTAAGGGAGCATCAAATACAAGGTGACGAAAGACTATATTCAAACAGCAAGGGGGATTAAAACAGTAATCAAATCGAAACATTTTGAACACATAACAAGAAAATACCTGGGGTTGTCTTCAAACTTCAGTCTGCTTAAACATGTTACTGTTGCTGGGTCGTGTCGGGGCTGTGTTCATTGAACGCGTCATTTCCTCGTTTATTATATTTTACTAGCTTTTAATTAATATTACTTCTAACACATTTACTCCATTTGCCTTTATTTATTTACTGAACCAGCATAAGCGTTTGCCATGAAAAATACGAATTATATCTTCGGTTGTATATTCCGTACAACAAGAATTTGAAAATAATAATAAAAGTACAAAACAATAACGTACTAAAATATGTATTATGTATTTATAAATAACAAGGAAACAAAAAAAGTCGTTCATATGGTAGCCAGGTTGTCATTCTCAGGAATGATCTTTAAAAGCAAACAATATCGGGCATGTGTTATATTTAATAACATGTAACATATCTGCTCGTTTCTCTTATTCATTTCTTTCTAGTGACATTATGCCCATCTAAAAGTATATAGTGAGTGAACAGGTGAGAGTAAAAATAAATTTTTATTTGCCATAATTCCTTTTGATATAATAATTTTCTTCGCATAAACAATAAATAACTTCCGGGGGGGGGGGGGGCAGTCTTTTTATATTTCAGGTAGATTTTAAATTTTATCCTAAATATATTCCACTATAAACTTTTGGTCAAAAACCTAAATTTAAACAATCGATCTTTTGAAGTATACAGTCAATTCAGCTCAACTAGATTATGAACATTTGAGCATAATGTCACATTAAATTGGCAAATTTAGTCCGTTTTCTTACAATATTGCTAGTTCTTAGTCATGTATTGCACAAATTGGGTATGTGCGGATGTTTCTAAATTCAAAATTTTACATTTTCATGTTTAAATAATGAATGCTGCTTAAGCTGGTGCTTGGGGCGTGATGGATATCTTGCATTTTCCAGTACCGTCCATGAACAGACTCAATTAAACAGAGCCTGCAACATTTTTAATTTTGCCGTTTTTGACTTTCTGTAGAATATATATTTCTCTTTATTCCATTATATTACTTATAGTACTCAAAATGTAAATGTTATCTAAATCAACAATTAGGTCACAATATGACAGACCCAGTTCCCCTATCACACGGTTTAAATTGTTATATTTAGATATTTTTCGATAGTGTGTGAAGTATTGTAATTATATGATTTCAGTAAAGGTATTCAATAGATTTCTTTATCACAAATAAAAAACAAAAAACAGCAGTATTGATTTGTCCTCCGAGAGAAAATTATTCCGATCCTAATCTTATGACGTGCATATCAGATGCAGCTGTGTTTCTTGATAATTGCTTTCTAATTTTACATTGTTAGAGATTATGATATAAAAAGAGTTAGTAAAAACACTTTTCTACATGTCCTATGTTATTATTAGCTGAAAATGAAAACAAGAAGCAAAATGCTCATCAATCTGGTTCTCATGAAATGAGGATATTGAATGGAAAGTTGTGCTTATGGATAAGGCAAGTAAATAGTTTAATAAATTCAGTCTCTTACGAGCGTTCTTAGAACCATTATGTTATGTAACCAAAGATCAACATACCTCGTTCGATTTCATTATGCCATTGAATTGATAGTTTGATTCGGCAATAGGTAGACAATAGGAAGATATCAGTAAGCTTAGATATTTTTAATACATTCATTTACTTTGTTACAACTCTAAAAAAGGGGTGATATCTTGGAAGCAATGCTACAAAAGTTTTACGTAAAAAATGCTGCCTCATAAGTCTGTTCATGAATGTGCAACATTTCGCCAGTCCATAGCATCGGTTTAAGCGGTAAATATATCCTTAACACTAATGTGCTGGAATCAATGATTCGACTTGACCAGAAAAATATAACTACACTGAACTGAAGAACAAGGCCACTTAAAGCCGCCATATGACAATTAACACATCCTGATGTGAAGTATAAAATCGGAAACCACTTTGGAAGATAATTAAAGGCATACTGAAATATTCAGAAAGATAATCCCTAAAGAAAGCCCATAACGACAAAATTTAAAATGATGCAGGATTGGTTCTTATGAGACTGTTCATGGACAGTACTTGAATGTGCAAGCTACTGTGCACGCCCCCTAACACGGTACTAAGCAGAATTCGACATTTAAACAAAATGAATGGTTCAAACGTTAACGACAAGTTTATAATTTCCCCTAGTTTTACAGATTTTTTCCCTTCCGCCTTTCAGGCCCTCTGGTTCATTTCATATACACCCTTATTCCTATGTTAGCCTTTTTATTCAAATTACCTGCTTAAATGTCCTTATCCTTGTTGGTTTACCATGACTTTCTATATGAATGTTCATTAAAACGTCACGCTGGTGTTACGGCTATGCCATTCTGTTGTTTTTGTTGCCCTACCTTGCTCCTTGCTAAAGTTCTGTGCTTCTGGTTTTGATGCGTTTATTAGATGTCGCTCTTCCCAATTTAAATTTATATATATTATTTCTTATTGATTTGCACACAAACACTCTTTCGATATCAAATTTACAAGATACAATGTATCAAACAACTTAACAAACTGATAATGAGCTACTTGATTTGTGCCTATGTTTTTCAAAATATACCAAATGTTAAGTGTTTTTCATGGTGCACATAATAAAAAGCTTCAAAGCAGAGACAATATGGAAAGTTAATGACGAAGGACGATTTCCCTGTTAACAGTTATTCTCATCAATAAGTATAAAGTCAATTTTATTCCAGTTAACTTTTAAAAAGGTAGTTAAAATGTTTCGTAAAATATTTCTATAAAAGAATATGTCAGAAGCAGAAATATAACCTGCCTTGTGTCAGAAACCACTTAAATGACTAGAATCCATTTTCAATAAAGTAGCTATATTCTTAGAGGCAATTTTCCTGCCTGACACCAAATATAAATGAAACAGAAAGGGAGTAAACATTGATAAATTGTTCCCAAATATCATATTATATAATGTAATATATGTGTAATGAAATAACTTAGATTTTGGACTTATTTATGATATGTAACCTAGTATCAAGGATAACAAAACAATTAACATGAGTTATCAGTAATAGAAAATTTAAAATCAACTGAACACATCATTGGTCAGAGGGATATATCTATATAAAGGTGATTCATGAGATTTAAAAAGAGTTATTAATTAAGACGATGTGAACTCTTACATTAATTACTTTAACAATAATATTAAAAACATTAAAAATGAAGTAAAGAGAATAAAATAAAAATACACAACACTTTACAGTCCCGCCGTGAACAAACCGTGCCTGCAACGTTTTCAACTTTGTCGTTTTCGGCGTTCTTTCTGTTTAATTTACTTCCATACACAAATAACAGTGTTGTAGTATTCATTTTACAACGTATCAGGTATAGGTTTTACACTTTTGTTCATTTGTAGCTCACCTGAGCTCACCTGAGCTAGCCTAGGGTGAGCTGTTAGGAACGATGAATGTCTGTCATCCGACGTCCGTCCACACTTGTTCGTTAACACTCTAGCGGTCACATTTTTGTCTCAATCGTCATCAAACTTTGACAGGATGCTAGTCTATGTAAAATCTCGGATGAGTTCGAACATGGGTCATCTCGGATAAAAAAACTAGGTCACAGGAGCCAAAAATAGAAAAAAACCTTGTTAACACTAGTGGTTACTGTTTTTATCCAAATATCCTTGAATTTTGCTCGGATGAGTTTGATGGGTCAGGTGAGGGATCTATGGCCATCTTGACCCTCTTGTTATAAAAAATTGACACCAATCGTTAATACAGTTGTGATTTATTCTTATAATAGTGCTTTAAAGACTATACATTGGTTATCATTGATAATTGATCATACCCGAGCTATAAATAAGCAGGTAATGCTATTTTATTTTTGTTGCTTGTTATTACTTTTCTTTTTTTTAATTTAGGATTTCACATGATCAGCAGATTGATTTGTTTCAACCGTTTCTCATTTACAACAAAAATAATGCAAGTGCTTTCATACAAACAACAGCTTTGAACATAAATCTTTGAAGACAACCCGTTTGCTAGAAAAACGTACAGCACACTCATTTTTATCATGCGTGGAAACCTCCAGATGTTTTTAAATATATATAGTATATATAGTGTCAAATATGATATTCTACTTATTACATGTATAATCTTGTCGGTTGTGCTAAAAACTACTACGTATTACGAATGCAAACATGTTCAAGAAATTGTAAAACAAAATTTCTGATCAGTAACCAATTTGGCCAAAGGGGTTTGTTTGACGAAATAAATACATAATAAATTAAAATCCATAAAAAACTTGAAATTAAAGGTTTATCAAATTACAAACAACATATACAAACACAAAACCCAAACCAGAAAAAAAATTCATACTCCAACCACAATGAGAGTTTCTCCAATGGAATCTCCCAAATATAAAAGACTTAAAATTTAAATAAAACACGATCAGCAACTTTTCGAAAGTGTTGAACAAAAATAGAAAGGGTAACTCATACTTTAAAGTATGTTTATATAATTTAGTCCATTAAGTATTTTATTACACATTATTAACGTTTTCTCATTTTTTGAATTTAATGTGTAACTTTCAAGTCGCATATCTTGTATTGATCAAAAGTATTATATTTTACTGAAATACAGAGAAAATGTGTTAATCAAGCCTGTTTTAATAGTCTGATTGCGTGTGTAAACATCGTCAATTGTGACTTAATATACAAATACAATGATTTAAAGTACCACAATAGCATTGAAGCCTGGTTCTGATTTCATCTTTTAAAGTGGTAAATATTTTGATGGCATTTAATATCCCTGTTTTAATGTACCTATTATAATTTATTTCAATTTATTGACTTAAAAGTAAGTTGCAAGTTAGGAAAATGAAAATTTGCATAAAAATTTAACTTTAAGGTGAACAATTAAAGGATACAAAAGATACAATTAAGATTTTTGCTGTAGGAAAAGAGTTTTAACCACTAATATAATATCTCTATTAAAGGGAGACACAGTCAAATGTTCATTTCTTAGTTTTGAATGTGTCATTCATTTCTCTGTAAATGACGTCAAAATTATACACAGTCAAAGGAACAAATCTTTTCTCCGTATAAAGAATATCGGTGGTTTCCTTATGGGTCAGGTTAAAGAGCTAAGATTTCACAATAGATGTAACAGTGAGCTCTGGATACGTTAAAAAACATGTCAAATGAACGACTTAGACTTGTTTCAATCATACAATATCCACAATACCTGTTATTGTAACTTCCTGGGTTTGTTCAAGTCACATGACTTGTTTTAAATGTTTTTGGTGAATCTGTTGGCGTCTTAATTTTGTTTAACATATATACGAGATGAAAGTATACTTACGTTTCAAACCATAAATATATAGAATTTATATCAAAATTTATGTTGGGACTTTAGATAAATGTTATTTTAGCGTGATTTTAGTACATAAGATCATTTTAATATTTTTGTCATTATTTTGCCTGAGTATCCCTTTAATTGTAAGACAACAATTTTTCACAGTTTCATCTATGATTGTGTTGAGGTATCAAGCGGTTAATGTGAAGATAGCATTTAAAGATACACTTTGTCCGTATCTGGACAAATATAATTTAAAGATACACTTTGTACAACTTTGGATGAAATAAATATAATAAAGCATTATGCATATTAAGCTGCGATAAATTAGTTATTTATTTCCGAAAAAAAATGACTGAACTATTATTGCTAAAATAAAGTATTAAATCAGTCTAAAACATATAAAGATTGCTCAACTCCTTATAAATTGAATACTACGGACAATTTATAGCTATTTATGTGGGGAATGGTGGCTACTGATTATTCACGTGACAATTATTATGAAACTGAAAACAAATATATCAAGTGTAATTATATTTGAAACTGACCTGAACACATATTATTTGCTCTAAGATTGCCAAAAATGTGAATTATAGTAGTTTTATTTTTGCATTACCGTGTATACCTCGTAAACATTGTACAAATTATACCAGTCGATGAAATACATTTAATGGAAACGAAATACTGACTTCATAACCTAGTTTCGTCAGTCTGCTTATAGATTCCATACACGCATTCATGTTAAAATATTATCATAAATCATTATGTTACTTCTTTTGTCATATTTCATTTCTCATTATCAATGATGTAAATATAACATATTTTGTTTTCATAATGAACAATATAATTGTCACAGATGAAGTGCTAATTCCTCAAGTCAAAAATATATAATTCAAGTGTCCTTCTCTTCATTTCAACGTTGGAATTGCGCTCAGAGTGTTGTTTTTGATGATTGTAAAATTAGTTGATCACTTGATATCATATAAATGCATTCATGTCGTGAATTAATTCTTAATGTTAAGACACATGAACAATTTAAAATACAAGTACCAGAAATAACAAAGTTAAGCTACGAAATACCGTTGGTGACATTTGATCTACTTGAAGTTAACATTTCAACTTCCCGCATCCACTACTCAAACTTTACATTTTCACGATTCACGAACTTGAATCAGCAATGTCACATATATTTCATTCAATTTCCATTGATTCAGAGAGAAATGTTCTTTTCATATGTGTTTATTTAAAAGAATAAGTAAAAAGCCACAACACAAATCCATCGTTTTATTTTTGTTATGTACTCGGTAGACGGGAAACCCCCCGGGAAAATTAAAACAATTTCAAATTTAAAAAAACTTTTTAAAATGCGTTTTTTTTTATTTTTAAACTGAATTTTGGGGATTAAAAACACTTAAATTTTAAAGTTTATTTGTTTTTAATTATACCCCCATTTTTTTTATACTAGAACAAGGGTTTCTAATTTTTTCGATTAAGGGTGATAAAAATTCACAATTATAATGCATAAAAATAACTCAAAACCCCTAAAAAATATAAACAAGGGGTCACTTTGGGAAGGGAAACTTTATCCCTATAAAAATAAAGAACCCCCCAAAAAGGAAGAAAATAATATTTGCACGTTAGTATCATCGATCTTTTATTTAATCTAACCCTGAATTTCATTCATAGTAATCTTATAAATTTATATAGCATGAACATTTAAGAGTTCAACCATTTTAATGACAATGAGCCGATTAATGTGTATAAACAGATTTTAATTAAGTTTCTAGCGTATTGATTATCACAGCTATGTACTAAATAAAGTCTAAACTGAGATATATTTTGAAAGTAACGACCGTTTTCTGCATACAATAAGATGTGTAAGAAGGTTTAGATTGAAAGATTTCTCAATAAAACAAAACTAGAACTGCCACTGTCATGGCGTGAATACCCCCACATACCACTTTGTCAGAACAAGAAAAAAATTGCTGGGAAATGCAGCAATGTGATTGTCACGGCGAAAAAAAGGAAAAATACAAACAGTTATAAGTATAATGTTAAGGTATCTCCAAATAGCATTGAGTTTAATTGACATGTTAACTTGTTAAGAAGGTTTTTAAGTATTGTAATGTAACTTGTTACAAGAGCCATGCATATTGTAGTAGAGCAGACTAAATTTATCATTCTTGTGTTTACTGCATACCTCTTGAGTGAGATCTATCCACATATGAAGGTTTCATGTTGAATATCTTCAAAGGCTTTTGTAGTTATGCTCTGGACGAAATTAAGTAATGAAAAGTAACAAAGGGCAATACCTGAAAAATAATGCACGAGTAGGTGTGTGCCGCACTCCTCCCCAATGAGATTTATCCACCCTATGAATTTTCACGTTAATACCTGTAACACTGTTTGAGATAAGCTGCCGGACAAAAAAGTTTGAAAAAATAACAAGGGCAATAACTCAAAAATTATAAAAGGGTATCATTCTTTCGCAAAAAACATTCCTCCTCATAAGATCAATCCACTAATTGAAGTTTCATGTTGATATCTCCAAAGACCTTTTGAGTTATGCTCCACTCAGGTGAAAAAATTAAGTTATGAAAAGTACAAAGGGCAATTACTCAAAAACTATGAAGGATAGAGTCATCACTCTTTTGCACTGCAACACCTCCTGAGTGAGATCTATCTACCTTATGAAGTTCATGTTGATATTTCAATGGCTTTTGGTAGTTATTGAAGTTTAAACCTCTAACAATTTTTAAATAAGCTCCGGACAAAAAAGTATGAAAAATAACAGAGGGCTATAACTCAAAAAATATAATGGTGTAAAGTTATCATAACAGAGGGCTATTAACTCATAAAATTATAAATGGTAAAGTTATCATTTTTGTGCACAAACATTCCTCCTTAATAAGATTTATCCACCTATGAAGTTTCATGTTTGACATTTCACAAGCTTTTTAGAAAATGCTCCCACCTCAGGTGAAAAATTTAGTATGAAAAATAACAAAGGGCAATAACTCAAAAAAATGTATGAAGGGTAGAGTTATCACCTCCTGAGTAAAGATCTACCTCTAACACTTTTTGAGATATGCTCCGGACAAAAAGTATGAAAAATAACAAATGTCGATAACTAAAAAATTATAATCAGTACAGGTATCATTCTTTGGCACAACATTCCTCCTCAATAAGATCAATCCACCGATGAAGTTCATGTTGACATCTCAAAGATTTTTTTAGTTATGCTCCACCTCAGGTGGAAAATAAAGTATGCAAAATTACAAAGGGCAATTACTCAAAAAACTATGAAGGGGTAGAGTTATCACTTTTTTGCACTGCACACCTCCTGAGTGAGACTTATCTATCTTAAAGGCTTTTTGAGTTATGCCTTGGACAAAAATTGAGTTTGAAAATAACAAAGGGCAATAACTGAACAATTATGTATACTATAAGGTAGAATCATCATTGTTGTGCACTGCACTTCTCCTAAATATGATTTAATATCCACCTATGAAGTTTCAAGTTGATACCTCAAATACTTTTTATATGCCCGAAAGGGCATATTATGTTATACCCCCTGGCGTCCGTCTGTCTGTCTGTCCGTCCGTCCGTTAGCAATTTGGTTTCCGGAGCATAACTTAAGTTCCATTTGGCCCACAATGTTCAAACTTCATAGGATGATTGTCCATATTGGGAAGAAGACCCTATTGATTTTGGGGTCTAAAGGTCAAAGGTCAAGGTCACTATGACCTTAAAACTAAAAACAGTTTCCGGAGCATAACTTAGTTCCATTCGACCCACAATGTTCAAACTTCATAGGATGATTGTCCATATAAGGTAGAAGACCCCTATTGATTTTGGGGTCACAAGGTCAAAGTCGCTATTACCTTGATACTGAAAACAGTTTCCGGAGCATAACTTAAGTTCCAATTGGCCCACAATGTTCAAACTTAATAGGATGAATTGGTCCATAGTGGGTAGAAAGACCCCTATTGATTTTGGGGTCAAAAGGTCAAAGGTCAAGGTCACTATGACCTTGAAACTGAAAACAGTTTCCGGAGCATAACTTAAGTTCCATTCGACCCACAATGTTTCAAACTTCATAGGATGATTGTCCATATTGGGTAGAAGACCCTATTGATTTTGGGGTCACAAGGTCAAAGGTCAAGGTCACTATTACCTTGATACTGAAAAACAGTTTTCCGGAGCATAACTTAAGTTCCAATTGACCCACAATGTTCAAACTTCATTGGGATGATTGTCCATATTGGGTAGAAGACCCCTATTGATTTTTGGGGTCACAAGGTCAAAGGTCAAGGTCACTATAACCTTGATACTGGAAACAGTTTCCGGAGCATCACTTAAGTTCCATTTGGCCCACCAGTGTTCAAACTTCATAGGATGATTGTCCATATTAGGTAGAAGACCCCTATTGATTTTGGGGTCAAAAGGTCATGGTCAAGGTCACTATATCCTTTAAACTGAACACAGTTTCTGGAGCATAACTTAAGTTCCATTTGGCCCACAATATTCAAACTTCATAGGATGATTGTCCATATTGGGCAAAAGACCCCCTATTGATTTTGGGTCACTAGGTCAAAGGTCAAGGTCACAATTACCTTAAAACCAAAAAACAGTTTCCGGAGCAAACGTAAGTTCCATTTTGCCACAATATTCAAACTTCATAGGATGATTGTCCATATTGGGTAGAAGACCCCCTTGATTTTGGTCACAAGGTCAAAGTCACTTTTACCTTAATACTGAAAACAGTTTCTGGAGCATAATTAAAGTTCCAATTGCCCACAATATTCAAACTTCTTAGGATGATTGTCCATATAAGGTAGAAGACCCCTATTGATTTAGGGGTCACAAGGTCAAAGGTTAAGGTCATTATTAATAACTTAAGTATTAATCAACGTTCACCTGTAAAATTTTATAGGATGAACAGCGAATTCCCATGTCTTACAAATGCTTCATCCTTACTAAAAAAAAAACACTTTCGGGCATATAATGCTCCGCCTAGCGGTGCTCTTGTTAAGATATGGTCCGGACTAAAATGAGGGCAGAAGGACAGACTGAAGGAAGGACAGGCAGACGGACAGAGACTAATTTCATATCCCCAACCGCCTTTTCGGCGGGGGATAATTAAAAACATTTTCCAGCTTATAGGTAAAGGGAACTCGAAATTTGCTCAAAATAATGAGACATGAATTCTGAATGAAGTTCAAAGACTTTGTGTAAAAGAACTGATTATGGACCAAATTAAGTTATTGTACAACCTGGTATGGTAAATGCTTATTGTGAAAAACGCATATGGAAAACGAAGTCTCATTTTAGGGAAAAAATGTTTTATTGCACAAGAAAATGAAAATTATTAAAAAAAGACAACAAAAAAGCATTGATGCAAAGGCATCAAAGGGCGACGCCAAAGAATTTGACCTAAATACTTAACAAAAGATGTGTACTTTAAAAGCTGTACCATTCATGTGACCTGGAGGCTATGCCCAGTTTAAGTTGAAACTTAAACCAAAAAGAATAGACACTGTCTTGCCAAGATGCAAAGACAATTTATAGTCAATTAACCAATCTTAAGATTTATTTTACCAGATACAAGGATACCTGAGTCATCATCATATAATCACATGCAAGCAGAGTATCGAACCTGGGAAGAAAATCTTATCATATTTTTTCTTCCCAGGTCTGATACTTGTACCTGTGCATATAATAAAGCTTAGTATTGCTTAGGGTTGCAGACATGTCATTGACATATTTTAGACATAAAAGAGGACCTAAAATGAACATCAGGGGGACACCATATGTACTCAGAGCAGAAGTAGAAGGAGTACCAGTCACATCAACCAGCTGCTATCAAAGATAAAACTTGAACCATGTAAGAATGTCATTACATATGGCAGATGCTTGAAGTTCCATTAAGAAGAAGAAAAAGAACTTCTTCATGTGCAGTATTATTAAGTGTGATCAACTGTATCAAATGCTTTTGTAGATCTAACAGTATCATGCAATACTGCCTTTGTCCATTTCAAATTAAATGCACTTTATTAAATGAATAAAACATGTGCCAGTCGCAAACACACTTCTAAAACCCTGACTGAAACTGCCTGACCAAGACTCGAACACATGACTTTCAGAAGACCAACTTAGCTACCTGGCCGGCTAACACATTTTCTCTTAGATAATGAAACAGTTCTAAACCACAACATATTTCTCCACTATATTGATTAATGTCCTTCAATTTCTGATGTTAACAGAGCATAGTGAATTAAACTCATGGTTATATGCAGTCACAGGATGATAAAAACTTTCAGCTTCACCATTATAAACTCAAACCTGTGACCCACAGAATAATGTACTGAGCTATCTGGCCACTTACACATTTTCTCCCCTAAATAGTGAACAGTTCTAAACCGTGACAGATATTTAGATTTTCAAATTAACAGATAAATAATTCTTAATTAATAAATAAGAAAATAAAAACCTTACATACTCATATAGTCTTAATTAAGATAACAATTTATATACCATTGTATAATTATTTTTACTATAAAGGGCTTAGAGAGTTATTGGTTGTGCCATTATTTATAACAGGTTAATTTTAAAGTGAACATAACTGTGCTAATTCATGTACAATATCTATCTTTTGTACAGATAAAAAACTAACCTTTTTTCTACGATAAGAATTTTATGAAATAGATAAATATAGAATCCCTAAAGAAAGCCCAACACGGCAAAATTGAAAATGTTGCAGGCTCGGTTTGATTGAGCCTGTTCATGGACGGTACTGTAAAGTGCAAACTACCGTCCACGCCCCCTAGCACCGGCTTAAGCAGAATTCAACATTTAGACGTGAAACAGGTAAAATTTTGAATTTAGAAACATCTGCAGATGTATTCATACGGCGGTTATCAAAGGAACTTCAATGTGACACTTTCGTGCCATTCCATGAAAAGCGCGTACGGTCCCCAAGTAATAAAAAGCGTGTGCCCTAAACGAGAAAACAATGGGCGGAACTAAAAAAATGGAATTTTGAAAGGGGATCAGAGGGTTATGAAGCCTGCGTATCACAGATAAGACGTCAAAAGACAAATTTTAAAAAGCAGGCAACATATCCTAAGGTGATTCAAACATTATTCAAGAAGGAATATTGGAACCACCCAACTAGAAAAATGCCGAAAAGTTGAAACTAAAAATACCACAAGCACAACAATAATGTCGTGCTGAACGATCTTCAAGGATCGAAAATATAACATCATTGATTAAATGTACGGGGAGACTTTTTACAGCCGCCACACGGCACAAATAACACGGATGTGATCATAAAATAGATAAATATAGAATCCACCATTAAATCACCCACTATAAATTTAGTGTACAAATTTATTCAAGGGCAAGTAACAATCTACACTATGAAAAGTATGTTGTCGGGTTGACTCAGGAGACCTGGAGATTGAGACCGGTGTCCCTCCATTAGATAAGGCAGAAGCTGTCCATTTCAAACTATGCACATGCTAGAAAAAAAAAGAATGTAACTATTCAGAAAATATGATTTGTTTTGCGACTTTATCAATTATATTGCTGGATCCATTTGAGATTCAGGACATTTTCAATCAATGCATGTATTATCATTTATAACTTTAAATGAAAGTCTCAATCCTTTAATAATAATGACATAACTGTAACTCTTTAAATTCAGAAATATTATAAATCTCATCATATCAATATACTAAGATATACATGTATGCACATAACATTAATAATTCCCAGTTTCCCATGAAATCCTAACATTAACATTGGTACTAGTGGATGGAATTCAAAATCTAGAAGAAAGAAAACTATAATATATAAACTCTGTTAATAGATACTATTATTAGCCAGCTATCATCTTTAACCTGTAGACTGATTATGTATTATCATTTATAAATTTAAATGCAAGTCTCATTCATCATAACTGTAAGTCTTTAAATACAGAAATACACATTATATCCATATACTATGATACACTTGTATGAACATTACATTAATAATTCTCAGGTTCCATTAAAAATAAATGTAACAGCCTATTAACATTGGTGTTTTGGGTGGAATTCATAATCTTGTAGAAAGAAAACTGTAATGTACATGATATTGTATAGTATAAAAGTAAAAAAAATCTCAATAAAAATTATATAATAAAGATTAAGTTGTGTGAGTTTCTAAACATTAAATGCATATCTCTTACAGTAACATTAAT
This sequence comes from Ruditapes philippinarum, assembly GCF_026571515.1. Taxonomy (NCBI): domain Eukaryota; kingdom Metazoa; phylum Mollusca; class Bivalvia; order Venerida; family Veneridae; genus Ruditapes; species Ruditapes philippinarum. Next base: position 43,695 of record NW_026852424.1, read on the forward strand.
ACTATCCCTCATTAGACTTTACTATAAAACTAACTGTATTATATATCAAGTGTTTTAAAATGAGCACCCATATGGTATAGCTTAAATATTCTACCTTTTCATTTTAACAAAGGTTATTTTATGAGCAATTTACATACAAACACATACAAAATAATAATTTCACTTATTGATTAGAATATTCCTCTAGCAGAATATCTATAGTATATGTGCTAACTGAACAAACTAGAAAAATCTGGTCTAAGGTATATAAAGCCAGTAAAAAATATATATCAATATTCACTCATCATGGCCTCTATGCTTTTGATTAATACCTTACAACTGGTAAATTAATGAAAAAAAAATAGTAAGTAATACCTAACTTCAACCTAAGATAGACAGAAAAAGAACAGATAATTTAGTAAACATGAGTGACTTCCCCTTAAAATAGAGAAAAACCTGAAAACCCAAAAGAACACCCCAAACATCAAAATTAAGAAATGTTGCAGGCTCAGTTTTATTAAGCCATACAAATTCATTGTAAAGTATTCATAAAAAAATAGATGGCCATGTTACAGCAGTTTTGCAGAAAATCGGATAGCTTTCAACATCCGGATACTGGTACACCTTGTAAAAACAACCATTATGTGAAACAGATAAACGTAATATATAAAATTAATGGGATTATCGTTTATAACAGTCCATTACCTATCCTTATACTTATTGGCAGGTGAACTTTCTTCTTGTAGGAAATTTTGAAAATATATAATGAATGAACGAATGGATACATGTACGGCATCAATGTAGACCACAACGATATTCGAAATCCGGGTTTTAGTATTCAAACTTCTCAAGTGTGTCGAAAGGATTTGCGAAATTGTGTAAATATATCACGCTGATATTTCGCGTGTTGATAAAAATACTGTAATGTATATGATTTGAAAGGAAAATGTTTTTATGTAACTTTGCACGGAAATGGGCTGTACAATGATTGCGTTAAAAGCCAATAAAATGTCGGCTGTAGAAATCGAAAGGAATTTTGTCACGTGACTTTTGCCCATGCTACCGAAAACTACCCATCACAATATCACGGCGTTGAGACGCCGTGAAATCAACAGTGGCCATTTAGAGCTCAAGGACAACGTCCCTGCCAAATCTGAGATTACTAAGCCAGTGCTATGTATTCTACATGCTTCAAATGTGAAAATGTCAAAATCAATACACTGCGGACAGGCATTCTTAAGCAATTGAGGAGAAAAGCTTTTTTTAGTCGACCTTTGACCCAACGACCTCAAAATCAAAAGGGGTCACCTTATAGTCATGATCAACCTCCACGCCAAATATGAAGACTGTGGATCAAAGGAATATTAAGTTAATTGGCGGACAATCTTTTGAAGTCAAAGTCCATGTGACCTTGGTCTTTGACCCAGTGACCTTAAAATAAATAGGGGTCACCAACTAATCATGACTAACCTCCATTCCAAATATGAAGACTGTAGGTCAAAGGAATCTTAAGTTATTGAGCGGACAAGTTTTTTTTAGTCAAGGCCCCTGTGACCTTGACCTTTGACCCAGTGTAATAAAAATAAATAGGGGTCATCTACTTATCATGACTAACCTCAATGCCAAATATGAAGACTTTGTGTCAAAGGTTTCTTAAGTTATTGGGCGGACAAATTTTTAGAAGTCAAAGTCCCTGTGACCTTGACCTTTGACCCAGTGACCTCAAAAGGTAATGGGGTCATCTACTTATCATGACTAACCTCCATGCCAAATATGAAGACTGTTGGTCAAAAGAATCTTAAGTTATTGGGCGGACAAGCTTTTTGAAGTCAAGGCCCCTATGACCTTGACCATTGACCCAGTCAACTAAAAATCAATAAGGGTTATCTACTTATCATGACTAACCTCCATGCCAAATATGAAGACTGTGGGTCCAAGGAATCTTAAGTTATTGGGCGGACAAGCTTTTTAAAGTCAAAGCCCCTGTGACCTTGACCTTTGACCTGGTGACCTCAAAATCAATAGGGGTCATTTACTCATCATGACTTACCTCCATGCCTAATATGAAGACTGTGGGTCCAATGAATCTTAAGTTATGGGTGAACAAGCTTTTTGAAGTCAAGGCCCCTGTGACCTTGATCTTTGACCTCAAAATCAATAGGGGTCATCTACTTGTCATGACCTACCCCCGTGCCAAATATGAAGACTGTGGGTCAAAAGAATGTTAAGTTATTGAGCGGACAAACTTTTTGAAGACAAGCCCATGTGACCTTGACCTTTGACCTGGCGACCTCAAAATCAATACGGGTCATCTACTTGTCATGTCTAACCCCCGTGCCAAATATGAAGACTGTGCGTCAAAGGAATCTTAAGTTATTTGGCGTACAAACTTTTTGAAGTCAGGGCCCCTGTGACCTTGACCTTTGACCTGGTGACCTCAAAATCAAAAGGGGTCATCTACTAGTCATGACTAACCTCCGTGCCAAATATGAAGACTGTTGGGCGAAGGAATTTTAAGTTATTGGGCGGACAAGCTTTTTCAAGTCAAGGCCCCTGTGACCTTGACCTTTGACATGGTAACCTCAAAGTCAATAGGGGTCATCTTCTAATCATGACTAACCTCCATGCCAAATATGATGACTGTGGGTCAAAGGAATCTTAAGTTATTGGGTGGACAAGAAAAAAACCGACGGACGCCCGACGGCCGGACAGCCGGACGGACAAACTGATTCCAGTATACCCCATTTACAACTTTGTTGTTCGGGGTATAACAAATTATATAGGAAAACATCGCGTTTATATTGATAAAACAAATGCATACAAAAGTTTTAACATTTAACTTATTTATCAATGTGTGCATTGCTGCGTGTGAGATGCATTTTATATAGTTCAATATTAGACCAATAGGTAAATAGGTAAATATCATTATCAAGTTTACGTCCTTGTTTATAAAATGTAAATATAAATCGGTCTTAGTTTTTAAAAAAAAACAAGATGACCTTGATGAACCTATATCGCCCATCTTCTCGTTAAAATTTCTAAACTTAAGCCTTGTGAATTTAGTGAAGATGATTTTCGTTTAGTTGCTAGACTCCTTGTATTGAGTGTATACTTTAGTCAGGTGAGACACAAAAGAGACACTATGGCCTTCTTGTTTAAAAAAAGGTAAAATTTTTAAACTAGAATCTTTACATGATAGTAATATTTGTATATGCGTCATTTTGGTGAAAAATATCTTAGTTTTTAATTATCACTGTCCCGGTATTTGTAAACGTTTCAACATTCCCTGGCACTTAAGGCAGCATGCCATCAGATTCATGCTTATTGTTACAAAAAAAAATCATGATATATATTTAGAAATAAAATATTGTCAAATAAATTCAAAATTAAGAATCTACAATAAATACAAAACCATTGGTCAGAATATATAAAAATACCCAATATTTTTTTTAGTCACGAAATAAAGATAATGGTGATCAATTCTGCAAAATTATCAATGATTGCCTGAATTGTGTTATACTTTTCTAAATATCTTTTTAAATTTTTCTCCATGTTGATTTTCTTGAAAGACACGTAAATATATTTTCTATGAAACTCCAAATGAATTACAGTTCGTAAATAAAACTTAAATGTTTTTTTTTAATATCCCCTTTCCCTGTTAGAAAAATAATATGATGTGCCTTCCTCTATTTTATTCAGCCTTAAAATGTTGTTGCCTACATCCAATGCATTAAGCTTATTTCAATTGTATATGATTTTAAACTATACATATGATTCCTCATAAGCTTTGAACTTATTGATGAATACAACACATACGCGCAAGTATTTTTTCATGAGTCGGATAAAACAAATCACTAAAGGAGGGCGCGCAAGGCAATGTAAAAGTGATATCATGCTAATTTGTTTTCATTGTCGAGTTGTGCTGAATTGGCTATGTAATTTAAAAAAACTGACTTTTTTATGGTCGTTGACCAAATATGATATAAGGATAAAATATATTTTAAGACTAGGATACATTCCAGAAGATATTCACGTAGCCTATTGGCTATACACATGAACAACTACACTATAAATTTGAATATAAGTATTGTAAAGGCTCATGTTATTGGACTTTAACCTGTACACCTGTCATTTACAACTGGGATGGCATAATGTTCACCATTTGTCTATCATCAGGTTACTGACAGTACATTCAAAGACAATTTAAACTATGCCGAAAAGAGTGTTCTCTTCAATATGCAACTTGAGTATCATTAACTGGTAGATATTCCGCTAGAAAAGTTATTTTTAATGCAAATTATAGCCACAAATGTGTAAAACAAACTAAAAAAATATATATCATTACGCCCGTAAAACCATTAAACATAGTTAAATTAACTTTATAATACATCCAATATATATTCTCACACAACGTCAAAGAAGATATTCCTCTGCGGACTTACTAATCGCTAGAAGTTAACATTAGTTTTTTAATCCAATTCTCCTGATATTTTTTAAAGAGCAAAAATATAGCGGTTTAATGGAAATTTACATGGCAGCTCAAAGGTTTTTTGTAAAGTAGGTACAGCTTTCTTTGAGAAAAATCACTTAATATCTAGACTTACACGTCATGATAATGCTTCGATATTTACTGCTAAAGCGAAAGCCGTCGATATACCATTGTCATACCTTTTAAAGTATAATAGTGATAATATGTTTTACAGATGTATGTTCCGTGTTGTTATCAATTAAAAATTATGATGAAGAATCCTTTTTTGGAAATTAATGCTATTTTACTAGAAATATGACAGGCAATGTATCAATTTTGAACTATTTATTTTCAGTTTAAAGTATAGTTCTAACCATTTTAAATATGAGCTTTTCAGTAATCTAAAGATCTATGTGATGATATGTCGCCCTGTTTTAGATCTCAAGTGTATATTGTATTTTGTTCCTTTAGGAAGAGTGTCTGTAAATACTGTGGATGACACTTCTAAGAAATGAATAATGGAAATAGTTTTTATCTTCTTGGTCCTAGAACATTGCTTGCAACAAATCTAAATAATTTCAAGTCTTAATGAATTGGAAAGTTCCACTAGGGAAAGGATAGGACAGAATGATTTAATGTATTAAAAGATTAAAATAATTATTTTGATTTGTATAAAAGGCTTTTAGAAATAATGACATCATTATGAAATAAGTAAAAACTGAAGTGAATTTTGATTGTTCACATCTTGAACATTATCTGTTTTTCAAATATTGGTGAGTTTTGCTTTTCATTTGTTTACAAATTTTAACACAGCATTTATTCTTTATGCAAACTGTTATCTGTGTAGGATCATTTCGAAAATTTGAAATAAGAAGTTGAACGCTTTAGTAATAAAAAACAGTCGGAATAAGATATAAATACAAATAAAAATCATAGTTGTAACGATATTTGTCATATCAATTTATTGAACTAAATGTGTTTAATTGCGATAGAATTCAAAAAGAAATCGTAACATATAAAAACCCATTTCCTTTCATTCCTTATTTCAAGAGTCCGGCGATTGAAACTGTACCGAGATGCACATGTTTTTGTTCTATAACTAATTGCTGTTTCCTTGCCTGACAAATGTCAATGACGCTTTAGCACTAGTTTAATGTATTTATTTAAAGTTGTCCGTCGTGGTAGTGCCTCAAGAGATTCATTTAAACCTTTAAAGTACAAATTAAAGGAAAAACATCCATAAGGAAGGGCGGCATTTAATGAATACAACCACCAACAAAGGACTACCAACAAGGAACTTAGCAGGACATCATACAGAGCAAGGAGCACTTGAAAGGTTCACGGCACAAGATACTATAATTAAGTCTGATAGATATACTTTGTCATAAAAAAAGTGGATTTAAATGTAACTAGGTGCAACTCTGGGTTTATTGAACGAGATAGATAACATGAATGATGAACTTCCGGTTAGTGTAATGGTCGGGATGTAGAAATTTTCTCGGACTGTTTTCTTAGAAATATATTGTGAAAATGTGACTTAAGTTACTAGTTTTTAGTTTAGAACAATGTAATGTAATGTTATGTATATATATTTGGAATAAGGACATTCACAGGTGAACAGACTTTGTTATCATTGAATATTTTCTTCGTAACTCGCACATACTTCATATATATTTACCTTTGTTTACCTGAGTCACGCTCTACTAACCAGGATTATATAAACATTCCAAGGTAAAGCGAGTTATCCAACGGTCACGTTAGTCTTTTTTTGTTGTATACTACGCTACATAAATAACGCACCATGAATGATTGTTCTACCCCAGCTCCTTCTGATAAAAGCAAAAAAGAGAACTTTCGTCTCCGTTTGATCCAAACGATCTTAAGAAATGTAAAATCAGATTCAATTACTTCATTAGCAGAACCATCAGCTTCATCAACTGCTCAAATAACACTAAGTGATGAGGACCTTTCAAAAAATTGAAATATCATTTCGCACAACTTCCAAGATCAAAATAAAAAATATCTTTAATTTAGATTTGCTGTTGGGAAGAAAATTGTCCAAAAAAATTTCAAAAAAAAAGGGGCCCAAGAAATTTTTTTTAAAAAAATTAAAACAAAAAATCTTAAATTTGAGCCCTCAGTTTCCTAGAAGCCAAAAAACCCTAAATTAAAAAGCCAAAACCGGTCACCAAGAAAAGGTTTCCCCTTTCCCGGTACCCCAAAATTTTTACCCCCGAATCTCCGGTTTTAAAAAATTCTACCAAAGAAATCCTATTGAGGTGGTTCTTGGGTGTTGCGAAGTCCATCGGTTCCCCCCAAAATATACGGGTTTTTTTGGGTGAATTTGGGGACAATCGCACCCCCTTTTGGGAAGGGGCCGTCCTAACCCCAATATTTAAATCAACTTTTTAACCTCGCGTTTTTTTTTTCCCTTTTTTAAAAGCTTTCACCCCGCAAAAATGTTTAAACGTCCCGAAATCAAAAAACTACGTGTGTCCAAATTTAAAGGGTAGTTTTATAAATGGAAAATCTTCACAAACATACGGAGAAAGCGGGATTTATTTTTGAATGTCGAAGACTAGCCTCGGTGAACATCTTATAACAAATACTTGGGACATCTTTTTTTGGTATTAATTAAATGGTTAAATCGAAAGATGATAAACTGTATCGTTTAGAGACGACACGTCAACTCGGAACACTTCAAAAGACGAATAATAAACACCTTACAACCGTAAACTTTTTGTAGTGCAGTGATACTTGCGTCTATTGAAATTTATAATAGTGGGATTTTAATACCAAACAGTACATGTTGATATTTAGTACAGCAATGATTAAAACTGGCTGTGGGATTTCCCTAGAAAAATCAATTTTAAAACTTAAATACCGATTCGGAAAGAAACCCCTTTTTTGGGAAAAAAAAATTTAAAATTTAAAATTAAGAAAAGGGTTTTAAAAAATTTTTTTAATAAAAATGTTTAAATTACATGGTATACATTAAAAAATTTAAATTTGGTTCAAATTTCTTTTTGTAAAATTTACGAAACCCGCCAGGTTTTAATTGATTTTAAAACGCCGAAATTAAAAAAAAATTTATTAAATGCGGTTTTTTAGGGGAAAATTTTTAAAAAGAACTAAAATAATTAAAACCCATAAATTTTTTTAAAAAATTGGGGTTTAAAAAATTTGGTTTTAACCTTTTGTTTTTTCCACCCAAAAAGTTACTTTTGTTTTGTAACTTTAGCCCAAATTTTTAACATGTAATGTTTTTTTTTTTGTATTTTTGAAATGTTATTTTCAATTTTACTTCGATAAAAATTTTTTTTTTTCCCTTTTGTTAAATTTTATACGAAAAAAATTTTTCTAAAAAAATTTCCTTTTTTTTCCCCTTTTAAAAAGTCAAAAAAAAACCCCTTAAAATTTGTGAATTAGATTTTATTCTTGGTAATTTTTTAAAAACGTATTTATTAGTAATTGTGATGATAAGTAATATAAAACAATTTTTATCGTAATTCGAAAATGTACATTATCTATCCAGTTAATTAGCACTTTTGTAAAACTTTGTCAGGTTTAAACAGATCGAAACTACAAAAATATTAAAATAAACTTAAAAGTATGGAAATAACTTATTTTTTCCTTACATTTTTTGATATGAGCAAAAAAAAACTTCACAAAAAATGATAATATTATACGTGTATGTGTATGTACTCGACATAATGTATACACATAAGTTATAATTATAGGTAACTTGTAAAAATGATGCATGTAAATGCATTATGTATATATGTATGAATGTGTGAACATGTTTATGTGAACTTAATTGTGTATATGTGCATGCTTGCGTGTGAGTATTTGTGTATATGTAAAATGTATATATACTTCATATAACTGAACGCCTGATTTTTTTTTTACTGACCTATGTTGCTTTTGATGGAGTGTTGTTTTTTTTTGTTGTTTTATTAATTACGTGATACTGTGTACTATTGCAAAATGATTCCTTCTTGATTTCATCACGCATCTGTTTTTTTATTATTGCATATTGATGTTTCCTGTATCATTACGTATCTCCTCTTACCATTAGCAAAGTGATGTCTGTATCAAGGTAATTGTTAGAATAAGTGTAGTGCTCAATTTAGAAACCAATAGATTTTTACAAATTTTTTCGTTAAAATCTGAAAATGTATCCTGCTAAAGCAAATACAACATCTAACTATTTTTATAGTTACAAAGGTCCATGTAAAATTTGACAATATTAGTGATTTGATATGAAAACAGTCCAATGCTTTTACGCATTTATATTTTCTATTTACTTAAACATTTGTTTGCTCTAAGCTTTCTAAACAAATCCATATTGACCGAAATGTATTCTTTAATATTTCTTTCATACTGTTCTCTAATCTCCTTTAAAATGAGCGTACGAAAGCCACGAAAACATTCTACACTGTCAAATTACTTTATAGCGGCGGCCCACCTCACTTACGTCCTCGAATATCCACCATGATATCAGCCACTGAACCACTACAATGCTGCCGCCTTGCTTGTACTACCTTCGACTCTTTTGCAACCGTTCACTATATCTACTATCTCAAACAAAGCATACTATATAAAGACCTGCTTACATTCTTATTTCTAAATCTGTTGCTTACATTGTCTGGTGATATACATCAAAATCCTGGTCCAGTTCCTCCTGACGACTCCTCTCTGTCATCACTGTCTGAGTCCTCTTCCCAACAAATCACAAGTTGTGGTCTTAGCCTTATGCATTTAAATGTTCAAAGTCTTAAGCCAAAGTTAGATATTATTGAGATCGAGGCCCAACAATATGATATTCTTGTATTTACGGAAACCTGGCTTTCTCCTAATACTCCCGACGAAGACCTCAGAATTGCGAACTTTAGCCTCCCATATCGTTGTGATAGAACTGCAAGAGTGGGTGGGGGCGTCGCAATATATGTCCGAGATGGGATAAACGTTGACTTTCGACAGGATCTCCATATTAACAGGCTTGAGGCAGTTTCGGTTGAAATTATTATTCACTCCAAAACACATCTTGTCGGTGGTAATTATCGACCACCTGACTCAAACAATGAATACTGGCAACTCCTGGAAGAAAGTGTCGACTGCGCTTTCTCTGTACATACATATGACACAATAGTTGCAGGTGATTTCAATATCAATACTCAGACATCATCCTCAAATAAGATGACTAGACTTCATCATACAATGCAGAACAACTCATAACCTCTCCAACACACTTCACTGAACATTCACGTATTAGCTTTTATGCCGAAAAGATAGAGTCATGTGGTCGTGACCAAAAAACTCTATTTAAAGTGACAAAAAATCTTCTTGGAAGAACCGATGAGGTTGTTTTACCAGTTGCTTCATCATCAGCAGACCTAGCTCAAGAGTTCAGTGATTTTTTCGTCGATAAAATAGATAAAATACGTGACAAGATTCGATCAGAGACAAACATTCAAGCTGTACATGTCGACACACAAGAGTATATGAATAGTGAAATAGATGAGCTAGTTGAATTTACACCTGTAACTGAAAATGAACTGAGAAACGTTATATCAAAATCACAAAGTAAATCTTGTGAACTGGATGTGCTACCAACATGGCTGTTAAAAGAATGTTTGGACGAATTGGTCCCGTCATTGACAAAACTGATAAACTATTCATTAGATCGTTCATATGTTCCGAAATCATTCAAAAGTTCCCTGATCAGACCGCTCATCAAGAAGCCAGATTTAGATACCAACATTCTAAAGAATTACAGACCTGTTTCGAATCTGCCATACGTGTCTAAAATTATTGAGAAAATAGTTGACTCTCGTCTGGAAGGATATTTAACAGCAAACGAGCTTCACGATCCCCATCAATCTGCATATAGAAAATTCCATTCAACTGAAACAGCACTAATAAAAGTTCAAAATGATATATTGAATTCACTAGACAACAACGATGTTACCATGTTAGTTATGCTGGACTTATCAGCTGCATTCGATACAATCGACCACATTACACTTCTACAGCGCCTTAACACCAACTTTGGCATTTCTGGAAAGCCTTTAGAATGGATACGTTCATATCTAAGTGATCGACACCAGACTGTCACAATAAATGGTGAATTGTCAAATCCTGTCAAATTGAGCTACAGTGTGCCTCAAGGATCCGTTCTGGGACCAAAAATTTTTTTACTATGTACACTAAACCTGTTGGTGCAATATGTAAGAAACATGGATTGGAATACCATTATTATGCAGACGATGGACAACTGTACCTCTCCTTTAAACCAACATGTCCAGTCTCTAAGAATGACTCTTTAGATCGAGTTCAAAGCTGTCTTGCGGAAATAGTAACATGGATGAACAATAATATGTTAAAAATCAATGCTGACAAGACAGAAGTAATTATATTTACATCTCAGAGAAACCAACAACATGTTGAGACCATAACTGTGACTATCGGAGATGAAAACATAAAACCATCAAATAGTGTAAGAAATCTTGGTGCTGTATTGGACAACAACATGACCCTGGAAAAGCACATTAACTCAGTTTGTAGATCTTGTTATGGACAACTACGCCAGATTGGTCATATAAGGAAATACCTAAATACTGATGCAACAAAATCTTTAGTGAATTCTTTAGTCACCTCACGCATGGATTATTGTAATGCACTTTTATATGGTGTACCTAAAAACGACATTGAATAAACTACAACATCTTCAAAACACTGCTGCCCGCATCATCACAGGAACATCAAGATTTGAACATATCACTCCAGTATTGAAGAAACTACACTGGATTCCTGTGGTTTATCGAGTAGATTTTAAAATCCTTATGCAAACTTATAAAGCCCTACATGACCAGTCACCAATTTACCTTAAACATTTACTGGCGCTATATCAACCAACAAGAAACTTAAGATCAAAGAACTCTTCAAAGCAACTTGTTGTTGCCAAAAGTAGGACTGTAAGATATGGTGAACGCAGTTTCTCTTCGGTGGCACCTAAACTGTGGAATGCTCTCCCAGACAGTATCAGAGACTCAAAAACAGTAGATGTTTTTAAGAAATCTTTAAAAACACATTTTTTCCAGAAAATTTATAGTAACTAACTGTGCTGTATTTTGTCATCACTGTGAATTGGCGTGCTGTCTTTTGTTATGAGATATCTGGGTACACATTTGAAATATAATAGTCTATTTTTGAATCACATTTCCCTTATTAATTACTGTTTTTTTTTTATCAAATTGGATTTAGATTTCAGTTGTCTTATCTTGATTTGTATTTTTTTTTAATTTTAATAGTTTTAACGTTACTCTTTATTTTATTTTCAAGTCTTAGATTATTCTTCATGTACATTTTTTTTTTTTATTTGATCGACTGAGTTTTAGACTTTTAGATTAATCATGGTATATTTTATATTTTGTAAATGTATACATAAATGTGTGTTATTATTTTTATTACTTTTTTGTTTTAAAGTCATTGTAAATGTATATAATTCCATTGTAAAGCGCCTTTGAACATTTTATTTTTGAGAAGGGCGCTATAGAAATGTGGTAATTATTATTATTATTATTATTATTATTGATAGACCTCATTTTTATTACGTACCACCAGAATGTTATCACTAGCTTTGTAGCCGATCCCTTTATTCCTGATCTCACACGTTTTCATTGTCCTGTTGTAGCAGTCCTAAAATTAAATAAACCAAAGCAGAATAATTTCAAGAGACGTATTTGGCTATACGATAAAGGGGATTACGACACTTTCAGAGATAAACTAAGGTCATCAGACTTGCATTCTCTTTTATCTAATGACAACGTAGATGAGTCAGCGGACATTTTATCTAAAACAATTATCCAAGTAGCATCTGAAACTATTCCTAACAAAGAAGTAACAATAAGACTGGGTGACATCCCTTGGATGAATAACGATATCCGTAAATTAATCAGAAAACGAGCCAAACTTCACAAAAAAGCCAAACAAAACAATACCGATTTTCATTGGTCAAAATTTAGAAAAATTAGAAACGATGTCACTACTCTAATACGAAAATGTAAATTAATGTATCAAAATAAACTAATTGAAAAAATCAACTCAAATAATGTAAACCCTAAAGAATGGTACAAATATAGTAAAAAATTAACAAAGAAGCAATCCTCAAGTTCAATACCTTCACTTAATTACAACAATATCATTGCATCATCCGATCAAGAGAAGGTAGAAACGATTTCTTTAGTTCGCAATCAAAGGTAGATGATAAGGATTCAATACCTCCACCCCTTACTGAAACAAACATTCCTACCCTATCAAACATTAACATAACGCAGCAGGATGTGCTTGACTCATTATCCTTAATAGATCCCTCAAAAGCATGTAGCCCAGACCTTGTAAGCCCTAAATTACTACGAGAAGCCGCACCTGTATTAGCCAGTCCACTCGCAGTCTTTTTTAACAAGCTTATTCGTTCTTCTTCCTTTCCTACACCCTGAAAACTTGCTAATGTAACTCCTATTTTTAAAAAATCTGATTCAACACGTCCCGAAAATTACCGCCCTATCTCATTGTTAAGCTGTATCGGAAAATTGATGGAAAGATGTGTTCATTAAGTATATGTATAATCATCTTGTCACTAATAATTTTCTTACTCCTCACCAATCAGAGTATGGCATCAAGGTCTTCTCTACAAACTATCTTCCTTTGGTTTAAATGGATCGCTTCTCCAATGGTTCTCCTCTTATTTGTCTTGCAGGCGACAAAGAGTACAGTACAGAAATGTATCCTCAGCATGGGTTTCTATCTCCGCAGGTGTCCCTCAAGGTTCAATTCTTGGCCCCCTTTTGTTTCTTGTTTACATCAATGATATCGTAAATGACATATCTTCTAACATAAAACTTTTCGCGGATGACACGAGTTTGTATATAGTCGTAGATAACCCACTTACTGCAGCAACCAGTCTTAACTCAGACTTAGATCGGATCCATTCTTGGGCCAATACTTGGCTTGTTTCTTTTAATCCAGAAAAAACAAAAACAATTACTTTTTCAAGGAAATTATCTAAACCGTCTCATCCTTCACTAAGTTATAACTCTATTCCAATATCTCAGGTCACATCACATAAACATCTTGGTGTTACTTTATCTCATGATGCCCGTTGGAAAACCCATATTCATCTATTACTTGATAAGGCCTGGAAAAGAATCGGACTACTCAGAAGTTTTAAATTTCTTTTATCACGAATAAGTTTAGAACGCATGTATTATTCATTCGTCCGCCCACTTCTTGAATATGCTGATGTAGTCTGGGATAACTTAACTGACGAACTAAATAAGGAAATAGAATCCGTTCAAAATGAAGCAGCAAGAATAGTCACAGGCGCTACCAAACTGTGTAATATTAACAAGCACATCAGTGAACTTTGGTGGGAATCATTAGAAAATAGAAGAAATAAACATAAATTAATCTTATTGTATAAAATGAAAAACCATATATCACCTTCTTATCTTTCAAATCTTCTAACTCCAACCCAACAAAGTACATATAACCTTAGACATATTGACGATTTAACTCCAGTTCCAACCAGAACACTTTTATACTCAAAATCTTTTCTACCTTCTACTATTCGCACCTGGAATTCTCTTCCTGAAACTCTACGATCTAGTCCAACTTTAAACATATTCAAGTCCGAAATAACCCCGAACATCAAAAGACCACCGTCTTACTATAATACAGGCACACGTAAAGATCAAATCCTTCACACAAGATTAAGATTAGGATGTAGTTCATTGAATGAGGATCTGTTCAGAAGGTCTATTGTGGAAAGTTCAACATGCACATGTGGAATGAGAGAAACTGTATCTCACTTCTTATTGCAATGTACCAAATACAGAAATATACGCGAAAGATTTCTCACTAATTTAAATTGTCCCGCTACAGTAAATAATCTTCTTTACGGCAACGAACATCTCTCTTCTGATGAAAATAAAACCCTCTTTCGGAATGTCCAAAAATTTATTACACAATCGAAGCGCTTTTTGTAAGAATTACTATCAGTGTGAATAAACTTGGTCTTTCCGTACGCTCATATTTCCTTACATGTTAATCTTAATTATTAAACTCCGATATATATATTCAATCATACCTTTCTTTACATTCTTTCTTTCTTTTAGCATTTCACCATAATTTACTTTAGATTTTCTATAGTGATAATTCAACAATATATTATTCTCTTATTCTTTGTTGTACATTCAAAGAGCTTACATCTAACCGCAACATTTTTTGTATCTTTATCTTGAAAATTACTTTTACTGGAGAGGAATTGATACCAAGTATTGTTTTACTTGTTTTCCAATCCAGTCTGAATTACATTGTTGTGCAATGTTTGAAATTTCATTTATGTAAATTTTATTGAAAAAAAGTTTAAACTAAATATTTATGGACCTTGCAAATATTTTGAAGACAGTTGGAAGTTGATACATAGTTTCTTGCAGGTATATAAAAAGGAACAAATATCAACAAGGCAAATCGAGTGATTTATGGTTATTAGTTCGTTTATTTCTTACGTTAAAGATCAAGAGAACACCTGGAACTCATTTTAAACATTTTTGTTATTGTGTTCGGCGCTGTATGACTAGTAATATGTCAGTGTTGCCGTCAAAACCAAACAAACAAAAGCCTTTACTACGCTTGAACCAAAAATGATTAACCTTTTAATCCAGAATTAAAAGTTTCGACACTCTTAAGAATAAACGCATCAATATCGCATCAAAGAGGAATAAACTTTTAAAATAAATGACATTCCTATAAGAACTGCATATAATTCTATTCTTTATACCCAGTTTTGCATTTGTATTGGCTAAATAACAATAATTTCTGTCATTATAGTTGTAAACGCCCATATAAAATGACGTCTATTGATTGACTGCTAATATATCATTTCACAAAAACTTGTTCAAGACACTAAACATATACAATTATTGCAATGTAATTTTGTAATATTTACAAGAACACAAAGGTTATTAAATGGAACTTAATTTCATTCCGAATTAGCCAGCTTTCTCCTATCTAATCGTATGATAGTGTTTTTTATTAGCGCTTTAACCACTTCTGTAGATAGATATCATTGTGTCAATGTCTTTTATTTGATCTAATAAGATTGTACGCAATTTCAAATAATGATGACGAAGTCAGATAATTGCTTCCGTATCTTACTGTCTCCTAAACAATAAAGCCGGATATTCAATTTGACAAACGCAGCTTTGATCTCTATATAATACCTAGATTGTTCTGATACGTCCATTACGATGCTTTTAAACGAATTTTCTTGTTTGTTTGAATGTAGACATTAGTAAAAGATAATGCTTTTAGAAAAGCGACTCGAACTCGCGCGTTTATTTAAATTTCCATTACGGATACAAAAAAACAATGCTAAATATAGCTATTTTTCAAAAAGTGTTTATTTTTATACACACATCAATCATACTCCAAAATGCAATGATTAGTGAAAATTTATGATTACAATTTAAATACATGTATTTTATAGTCAATCGCACTAAACTTATTACAAATGGCCTTGCACAAAATATTTGAACAAAGAGAAGATGTCAAACATGCTTTTTTCGAGCTTTAGTTTGCTTCTTAATTAAGATTTAAATGAAACTCTTACCTACACATGTTGGTGAGGCTCCATTTACACTCGATATTAGCGGATAAGAAAATGTCACTGAATTTTAAAAAAGCGCATTTAGCTATAATATAAATCATGATATATTTGGAATTGGAATGTTTTCTACATATTATTAAAAAAATGCTAGCGCCAAAAAAAACAAAAAAACAGCACATTTCTGAGGAAACTAAACCTACGCTTCCAATTTACCTAAACATCTCCTGCCGTATTTGAATATACCGCTTGACCAAGTTTATCGACAATAATTGTAAATGTAAACTGATAAACATAGGATGTGAAATTCAAAAAATCCACAGAATTGATAGTCCAACAAATAGCATGGAACCTTCAAAGTGACACGCTCGTGTCATTCCATGAAAAACGGCATATCATCCCTGCATAAAAAGTACTTCAGTTCTTAACACAAAAACAATGTGCAGAACAAAATGATATGGTAAAAGGGGATCAAAAGCCTATATATCACAACCTGAAATGTGTCAATGTCTGTGACACTATTAAACCCAAAAAAAACAAACAAACAGCCTGCACATCAAAATAATACAATCCGTCAAAAGACAAAATTAAAAAAGTATAAACTACTTACAAATATAGTAGATGACAACAAAATTGATTTGATTAAATATATAATCAAAAACACAATAAGAAATCTGGCACCATCGGATACTGACATTGTTTCGCATACAGTGCCTGATATATCATATTTCATAATTATATTTGTAATATCATTTTTGTCAGAATGCTTCAAAAGTTTTTTTCTATATAAACTGTACGGTTATGCTGTCAGTAGGAAACGGTCAACGGGGAAACTTTATAAAGAATTTGTTGTCTAGAGGAAAAGGCATACTTAGTTTGACCAGTTTTTGTTTTGGAAATGCAGCTTTTCTCAAACATAGTCTGTGCATTTGTTATACAAATTAGAATTATTCAGTAAGACTTTCATAGATTTTGATACTTTTCTGCTAAAAACACTTGTTTATCCCAAATAAATGAGCATTGTTCATCTTTTAAGAAAACGTAAAAGGGCTTATTATCATAAGTCAGTTCAGAACGTTGCAATCAATTTTCTGCAAGCGTCTGTTTACCAAAAGTAGACACATCATTATGTCAACTAATAAATATATCTTATAAAATATTGATGTTTACATATGACACAAAGTTCAGGTAACTTTTGATCAGCGTTTGTAGATTATTTTTATTTTTCTCAACTATTTTTGTTATCATTAGCGAGTTTTCTGATAGCAGACAAGAAAGACAGGAAAATGATTTATAACAACGTCTGTCTTTAGTAATAGATTAGATCCATTTATTTTTCATGTAGGTCACAAATCAAGAAATATGACAATTGAAGAGGAACGATACTTTTTCCATTAAAAAGTCTGTCGTGATGTATCTGCTAAATCCTCGTAAAGTCTGAAAGATGTAGTTGATGTCTTTAACAGTGCGATTGAGTGAGCATATAAGAATTTTAATTTTAGTGGTGTAATGTTCGTTTTGCCTTACGTCACAGTTATTTGGAAAAAAACACATAGTCAATGCTTTGTAACAATTATCATTTGTAAAAAAGTGCATTTATCTCTAAAAATGTACGGTTCCTATAAATCTTACAGGTAAAACCAAATGAGCAGATCCAACTTTGCTGACAATTACTTAATTGCCACATACTTATGTTTGACTATAATATTTTTCCTGAAGAAACAATACAGAAAGGTAATTTCAGAATAGTAACAAAATACTTGCATCAAAATCAGACATAATTTTGTTTTGACGATAGAAAAAGGGCATACACCATTATTGGAAATAATATAAGTACATTTATATGATTTTTGAATATAATTTTAGAAAAATACTTTTTGTTGCTTACCCGTTTATAAAGAATATTTCCACTGTCGGCACTTGTAAAACAAGCGGGCAAATATGACGATCGATCAATCGGCTTCAACATGAAGTAAAACATAAGTTAAGATAAACGATTTTTAAAATCTTTTAAAATCTTTGATTTTCTGAAAGCCAAATAATCATCACGTGAAATAGCTCTTCTAGTTTGAAATGTTGCATCATGACTTGCCATGCAGTTAACCGGATTCAAACTTAAAATGATATAGAAGTCCAACATATTTCTCTTTCTTGCTTTTGGTTTATTGCATGTCCAAACGGCACATCTATAATTGTATCGTCTTGAATGAGAAAAATAAGGATATCTCAAATCTAAATTGAAATACAATATGCTGTGATAATGAATTGAAATACGGTTTAAACAAGAACCGGTTGAACCGGGTTATGCTCCCCGAGAAGGTTTTAGACACAGGAAAGTATAAAAAATGAACTAAGGGCAAAAAAAATCTCCAAAATTGGGCAAGGCAGAGTTTCTTTTTTGCACTGCACTACTATTCAATGAGATCTATCCATAGTTTTAGAGTTATGTACAAAGTTTTAAGTGTACAAAGGGCAATAATTAAAGTATCAGGAAATGCAGAGTTACGGGTCTTGTGCACTGCACACCTACTTAATGAGAACTATCTACCTACAAAGTTTCATGTTGATACCTCTTAAAGTTTAAGAGTTATGTCCCGGTCAATGTTCAAAGTGTACAAATAAAAAAGGGCAATACTAAAAGTATTAGGTTCTTGTGCAATGCACATTTACTTAATGAGAACTATCTACCTATAGAGTTTCATGTTGATATCTCTTATAGTTTTAGAGTTATGTCCCGGACATAGTTCAAAGTGTATAGAAAAACAAAGGGCAATAATTTAAAAATAAGCAAGGCAGAGTTACGGTTCTTGCACATTGCACACCTACTCAATGAGATCTATCTTCTTACAAGTTTCATGTTGATACCGCTTATAGTTTTAGAGTTACGTCCCGGACAAAGTTCAATGTGTAAAAATAAGCAAAGGGCAATAATTTAAAAATCAGGCAAGGCAGAGTTACGGGTCTTGTGCACTGCACACATACTCAATAAGATCTATCTACCTACAAAGTTTGATGTTGATACCTTTTATAGTTTTAGAGTTATGTCCCGGACAAAGTTCAAAGTGTAAAAATAAACAAAGGGAAATAATTCTAAAATAAGGCAAGGCAGAGTTACGGTTCTTGTGCACTGCACACTTTCTTAATGAGATATATCTACCTACAAAGTTTCATGTTGATACCTCTTGTTGTTTCAAAGTTATGTCCCAGACAAGAAAAGTGGACGGACGGACAAGGCGGCCACTATATGCTCCCCAGAATTTTTTTCGGGGAGCATAAAAAGTATTTTAAACTGGTTATGTAAATAAAAATGGGAAGTTACGAGCATAACAACTCCTGACCCCCTCTCATACTTCTATTTCGTTCAGTTTTACCCAGTTTCCGCTTTTTAAGCGCACACGCATTCTTCGACATGAAGACCATACTTCACTTTTCAGTACCGTCCATGAACAGGCTCAATCTTTTCAGATAAATTTCTATAGTATATTAATTGAGTAAGAATCATTTTAAGAAAAATATTGTTATGCTTGTGGTAATTTAGTTCTTTCTACACGGTTTTTTTCTTGTTGGTTGGTTCCAGTATTTCTCACTTGAATACTGTTGAATCACCCTTAGGAGGCCTGCTTTTTCAATTTGTCTTTTGAGACGTCTTATCTGTGATATGCAGGCTGCATAATTTCTGATCCCCTTTCGAAATTCCATTTTATTTAGTTCCGCCCATTGTTTTCTCGTTTAGGGCACGCGCCTTTTTGTTTTACTTGCCGCTTTTCATGGAATGGCACTTACGTGTCACATTGAAAGTTCCATGATAACCACCATATGAACACATCTGCGGATGTGTCAAAATTAAAAAATTGTAAAACTTCATGTTAAATGTTGAATTTTGCTTAAGCCGATGCTAGGGGGCGTGGACGATAGTTTGCACTTGACAGTACCGTCCATGAACAGGCTCAATCTACCGAGCCTGCGACATTTTCAATTTTGCCGTGTTGGGCTTTCTTAAAGGGATTCTTATTTTCTCTATCTTGATTGTGGATCATCCTAGGTACTTATATTTATTGGTCATGCCTCACTGATTTAATACAAATACCAACTGGCACAGTCAAAAATACGTAAACTCATAATTCAGTTAATAACGAATTTCTCTATACGTTTTTCAGTACCTTTTTCCGTAATTTTAAAAGATATTTGATAAGCAGAATATGAATTAAATAAAAATATCAGGTTCAAAATATAACTTTACCAGCTTTCATATAATATGCAGTATATTCACTTGGCGAGACGTACGATTTTTTGAGAGTGCTTTTTGCCGACACAAATAGTATATAAAATAAATAAATACAGAATCCCTAAAGAAAGCCCAATACGGCAAAATTGAAAATGTTGCAGGCTCGGTTTGATTGAGCCTGTTCATGGACGGTACTGGAAAGTGCAAGTTACCGTCCACGCCCTCTAGCACCGGCTTAAGCAGAATTCAACATTTAAACGTGAAAAAGTAAAATTTTAAATTTAGAAACATCCGCAGATGTGTTCATACGGCGGTTATCATGGAACCTTCAATGTGACACGTCCGTGTCATTCCATGAAAAGCGGCGTATGGTCCCCAAGTAAAAAAAGCGTGTGCCCTAAACGAGAAAACAATGGGCGGAACTAAATAAAATGGAATTTTGAAAGGAGATCAGAGGTTATGAAGCCTGCGTATCACAGATAAGACGTCAAAAGACAAATTTAAAAAGCAGGCAACATATCCTAAGGGTGATTCAACATTATTCAAGTAAGAATATTGGAACTACCCAACTAGAAAATGCCGAAAAGTTGAAACTAAAAATACCACAAGCACAACAATAATGTCGTGCTGAACGATCTTCAAGATGAAAATATAACATCATTGATTAAATGTACGGGGAGACTTTTTACAGCCGCCACACGGCACAAATAACACGGATGTGATCATAAAATAGATGAATACAGAATCCCTAAAGAAAGCCCAACACGGCAAAATTGAAAATGTTGCAGACTCGGTTTGATCGAGCATGTTCATGGACGGTACTGGAAAGTGCAAGTTTTCTTTAGGGATTCTGTATTTATCTATGTTACCGTCCACGCCCCCTAGCACCGGCTTAAGCAGAGTTCAACAATTAAACGTGAAATAGTAAAATTTTAAATTTAGAAACATCCGCAGATGTGTTCATACGGCGGTTATCATGGAACCTTCAATGTGACACGTCCGTGTCATTTCATGAAAAGCGGCGTATGGTCCCCAAGTAATAAAAAGCGTGTGCCCTAAACGAGAAAACAATGGGCGGAACTAAATAAAATGGAATTTTGAAAGGGGATCAGAGGTTATGAAGCCTGCGTATCACAGATAAGACGTCAAAAGACAAATTTAAAAAGCAGGCAACATATCCTAAGGGTGATTCAACATTATTCATGTAGGAATATTGGAACCACCCAACTAGAAAATGCCGAAAAGTTGAAACTAAAAATACCACAAGCACAACAATAATGTCGTGCTGAACGATCTTCAAGGATCGAAAATATAACATCATTGATTAAATGTACGGGGAGACTTTTTACAGCCGCCACACGGCACAAATAACACGGATGTGATCATAAAATAGATAAATACAGAATCCCTAAAGAAAGCCCAACACGGCAAAATTGAAAATTTTGCCGACCGATGCACTTATTTTAAAGATGCACTTATGCGTGATGATACTTTTGAAATTTCACTTTTAGCAATATAGCTTATGCTGCATTTCTGTAAGTTTCAGCAACATTTACATTTTTACAGAGTTCAGCTCACACATCCACATTATAAAGAACAGCTTTGTATAGCAACGGCGTGGGCTGTCTTACAGTTAATGGTCATTTTTTTGAAATTTTCATCATTGAACTTTTGCACCAATTTTCAAGCTTCCGACTTAATTGCTGGCAAACATTTTGCATGATATCAAACCAGATGTTTCAGGTAAGATTTGGACAGTTCGTGTAATTTGATTGTCTCCATTTAATAAATTTTACAACCTTACACGAACAAAATTTGACGTTTGCTTCCATATTCATTGCAATAGCTGCTTTTCATTCCATTCTCTGTATTTTCAAGCAGCATGGCCGTTCATGAACAGGCTCAATCAATAAAATAGATAAATACAGAATCCCTTAAGAAAGCCCAACACGACAAAATTGAAAATGTTGCAGGCTCGGTTTGATTGAGCCTGTTCATGGACGGTACTGGAAAGTGCAAGTTACCGTCCACGCCCCCTAGCACCGGCTTAAACAGAATTCAACATTTAAACATGAAATAGTAAAATTTTGAATTTAGAAACATCCGCAGATGTGTTCATACGGCGGTTATCATGGAACCATCAATGTGACACAGTAGTGCCATTTCATGAAAAGCGGCATATGGTCCCCAATTAAAACAATGCGTGTGCCCTAAACGAGAAAACAATGGGCCTGCAACATTTTCAATTTTGCCGTGTTGGACTTTCTTTAGGGATTCTGTATTTATCTATTTTATCTTTTTGGTCGAGTAGGAATGATCTTGAACGATTTTCATTAAAAAAAACTTTCCTTTCTCATCAGCTGATAGCTTTTTCTTTTTAGGTTCGCTTACATTGTCTAGAACACGCCACATTTTCCCACCTACAATATGATTTTACTTTACGCCATAGACGAGCCATATTGAGACATTATTGCATGATTGGACTTTCTTTAGGGATTCTGTATTTATCTAACACATCCGTGTTATTTGTGCCGTGTGGCGGCTGTAAAAAGTCTCCCCGTACATTTAATCAATGATGTTATATTTTCGTTCCTTGAAGATCGTTCAGCACGACATTATTGTTATGCTTGTGGTATTTTAAGTTTCAACTTTTCGGCAATTTCTAGTTGGGTGGTTCCAATATTCCTACTTGAATAATGTTGAATCACCCATAAGATATGTTGCCTGCTTTTTTAATTTTTGTCTTTTTCGTCTTATCTGTGATACGCAGGCTTCATAACCTCTGATCCCCTTTCATTATTCCATTTTTTTAGTTCCGCCCATTGTTTTCTCGTTTGGGGCACACGCTTTTTATTACTTGGGGACCATACGCCGCTTTTCATGGAATGGCAAGGAAGTGTCACATTGAAGGTTCCATGATAACCGCCGTATGAACACATCTGCGGATGTTTCTAAATTCAAAATTTTACTATTTCATGTTTAAGTGTTGAATTCTGCTTAAGCCGGTGCTAGGGGGCGTAGACGGTAACTTGCACTTTCCAGTACCGTCCATGAACAGGCTCAATCAAACCGAGCCTGCAACATTTTCAATTTTGCCGTGTTGGGCTTTCTTTAGGGATTCTGTATTTATCTATTATATTGATATGATGCAATATGATGCGTGCCGTTCAATTTTCGTTAATCGTGCGGATAATCTCTTTTTATATCCATCGGCTGGACGACTATTTTGGAAATGTTTCGTCACGTGGTCAATATACAAATTTAAACGCCATGGGTGACCACTTATTTTCTTATGATATTGTTGAAAACAACGCATGTAAAATCGTTTCAATAGGCAATCAAAAAATAGATAAATACAGAATCCCTAAAGAAAATAGATAAATACAGAATCCCTAAAGAAAGCCCAACACGGCAAAATTGAAAATGTTGCAGGCTCGGTTTGATTGAGCCTGTTCATGGACGGTACTGGAAAGTGCAAGTTACCAATAAGAAAATAAGAAGTGCAAGTTGCGTTCATTGAACGCCGCCTTTCCTTGTTGATCTTGTTTTTCATATTTTACAGTCCACGCCCCCTAGCACCGGCTAAAGCAGAATTCAACATTTAACATGAACTGGTAAAATTTAGAATTTTGAAACATCCGCAGATGTGTTCATATGGCGGTTATCATGGAACCTTCAATGTGACACGGTAGTGCCATTCCATGAAAAGCGGCATATGGTCCCCAAGTTAAAAAAATGCGTGTGCCCTAAACGAGAAAACAATGGGCGGAACTAAATAAAATGGAATTTTGAAAGGGGATCTGAGGTTATGCAGCCTGCGTATGAAATGTAAAGTTAAGTAAAGGTATGAAATGCAAACCATTTTATTCTAGCAACTGAAACAAAACGTTTAACAATCTTATTGGTTTCTTATTGAAATATGTTCAATGCATGCCGCGTTTCGCTGTTGACTTATGATTATGCCCCCATTTCGAAGAAAAGGGGGTATATTGCTTTGCACTTGTCGGTCCGTCGGTCCGTCGGTCTGTCGGTCCGTCGGTCCGTCGGTCCGTAGACCAAATGGTTTCCGAGTGATAACTACAGAACCCTTAGGCCTAGGAACTTCAAACTTGGTATGGTGATTGGTCATGACCAGTAGATGACCCCTATTGATTTTGGGGTCAAGGGGTCAAAGGTCAAGGTCACATTGACCTTGTAAGCAAAAACGGTTTCCGATCAATAACTAAAGAACCTTAAGGCCTAGGATTTTCAAACTTGGTATGGTGGTTGGTCATGATCAGTAGATGACCCCTATTGATTTTGGGGTCAAGGGGTCAAAGGTCAAGGTCACATTGACCTTGTAAGGAAAAAACGGTTTCCGATCAATAACTAAAGAACCTTAAGGCCTAGGATTTTTCAAACTTGGTATGGTGGTTGGTCATGATCAGTAGATGACCCCTATTGATTTTGGGGTCAAGGGGGTCAAAGGTCAAGGTCACATTGACCTTGTAAGGAAAAACGGTTTCCGATCAATAACTAAAAGAACTTTAAGGCCTAGGAACTTCAAACTTGGTATGGTGATTGGTCATGATCAGTAGATGACCCCTATTGATTTTGGGGTCAAGGGGTCAAAGGTCAAGGTCACATTGACCTTGTAAGCAAAAACGGTTTCCGATCAATGACTAAAGATCTTTAAGGCCTAGGAACTTCAAACTTGGTATGGGTGAATTGTCATGATCAGTAGATAACCCCTATTGATTTTGGGGTCAAGGGGTCAAAGGTCAAGGTCACATTGACCTCTTGGGTAAAAAACGGTTTTCTGATCAATAACAAAAGAACCCTTAGGCCTAGGAACTTCAAACTTGGTATGGTGATTGGTTATGACCAGCAAATGACCCCTATTGATTTTGGGGGTTAAGGGGTCAAAGGTCAAGGTCACATTGACCTTGTAGGTAAAAACGGTTTCCGATCAATAACGAAAGAACCCTTAGGCCTAGGGACTTCAAACTTGATATGGTGATTGTTGTCATGATCAGTAGATGACCCCTATTGATTTGGGGTCAAGGTGTCAAAGGTCAAGGTCACATTGACCTCTTAGGTAAAAACGGTTTCCGATCAATTACTAAAGAACCCTTAGGCCTAGGAACTTCAAACTTGGTTATGGTGATTGGTCATGACAGCAGATGACCCCTATTGATATTGGGGGTTAAGGGGTCAAAGGGCAAGGTCACATTGACCTTGTAGGTAAAAATGCTTTCCAATCAATAACTTAAGAACCTTAGGCCTAGGGAACTTCAAACTTGGTATGGTGATTGGTCATGACCAGCAGAATGACCTATTTGATTTTGGGGTCAAGTGGTCAAAGGTGAAGGTCACATTGACCTTGTAGGTAAAAACGGTTTCCGATCAATAACTAAAAAACGCTTAGGCCTAGGAACTTCAAACTTAGTATGATGATGTTGGTCATTGACCAGCAGATGACCCTATTGAGTTTTGGGTCAAGGGGTCAAGGTCAAGGTCACATTGACCTTGTAAGTAAAAAACGGTTTCTGATCAATAACTTAAGAACGCTTAGGCCTAGGAACTTCAAACTTGGTTATGGTGATTTGTCATGACCAGCAGATTACCCCTATTGATTTTGGGATCAAGGGGTCAAAGTCAAGGTCACATTTGACATTGTAAGTAAAAAAAGGTTTCTGATCAATAACTAAAGAAAGGCTTCGGCCTAGGAACTTCAAACTTGGCATGGTGATTGGTCATGAGCAGCAGATGACCCCTTTTGATTTTGGGGTCAAAGGTCAAGGTCACATTGACCTTGTATGTTAAAAACGGTTTTCCGATCAATAACTAAAGAACCCTTAGGCCTAGGAACTTCAAACTTGGTATGGTGATTGGTCATGACCAGCAGATGACCTATTGATTTTGGGGTCAAGCGGTCAAAGGTCAAGGTCACATTGACCTTGTAGGTAAAAACGGTTTCTGATCAAATTAACTAAAAACGCTTAGGCCTAGGAACTTCAAACTTTGTGTATGATGATTGGTCGTGACCAGCAGATGACCCCTATTGAGTTTTGGGTCAAGGGGTCAAAGGTTAAGGTCATGACCAGTAGATACTTGATAACCCTTATTAATTGTTTGATCACTGGGTCAGAAGTCATGCATAATAACCTTATCACATGACTAATTGGCTGCTGATAGGGGGCATACATGTTTTACAAACATATCTTGTTATTATTTTCATTTTATTTTCCACTAACTATTGACTTATTATTGACTGTAACCAGAAATAATTTATCAGTTAACTTAAATTTTGTTTCGAAGAAGTCGAGAATCAAAGCTCTTTACAGTGTTTTTTTAAACATGTTTATACAGTACATATGATGAATTTCTATACAATCTTAAAGAAAATGAAAATGCTCAATATACTGGTATAAACTCGAACATCATGCCCCTTTTTTGCTGCAAAAATATGACACCCGATATCTATAATCACTGATATATATTTGTCCGAATGGTAACTAGAAAGTGGTCATTCAACTTTATGAAACGTGGCATAGTTGTGTATGTGACTCACGCGTAAGTTAAATTGATAACAGGAAGTTAAGCATGCATGGCGAATCATATCATAGTTAACGCAACTTACTTAAAATGCTAGCAACAAATCCAGTCACACAGAACCATCGACACGGAACAAATATAGGAAAGAGTTCATTTATCTTACAGTCAACACATTTTCCGAGTTTGTGTTTTTTACACGTGTGCAAACAGGAAATTCAATCAAAGTTAATTATATTTTTATATCATTATTGGGAGCATCTTAGACATATATTTATGTCGTGATTCGGTGAAGTATATATTTGCACCAAGAAAATCATGACGTTTTTTTTATTCAACAGACAGGGAAAAATAAAATAAAATGCTTTGATTCCTGTAATGTTGTATCCTTATATCTTCTTTAATAACTTTTCAATTCAGGTTAGGTCGTTAAAGTATAAAATACAAAAGCAAAGATCAACAATGAAAGGTGACATTCAATGAACGCATCCTTCAACAAAAAGGCAATCCAGAAGCACCGGCAGAGCATCAAACAGAAACAGGAAACAAGGTAAAAGTACAGACGTGGCGCAATTATTAACATTTAATCATAAGGAAATCATAAGAACGGTAAGGAACCGATACAAAACATTACAAAGGGCAATTGATTCAAATGCTAACTGTCGGATAAGTGTGTATGGGGAATGGAGTCAAAGAGTCTCGGAGGGTTGGGTGCAAAATTTGGGAAAAAATATGGAAAGAGGACACTTATCGTTGACATCAAAAACAAGAAAGAACAAACAAAAATGTCACCACAATTAGCAATACACAATAAACAAGAAATACATTTTAGGAACATAAAGGATACATATACGAGGGCTGTCAAAATAATTAATGGACAACATCTTTTAAAATACAAGGTACTCAACGGGTTTCTTCAATATTTTACTGGTATTTCATAGTTACAACATTACTGAGTGAACATGGGAAAATCAGCATTCTGGCATTAAGTTTGAAATTTTAATTTGACTATCTCTCAACGCACTGCAAACCACATACCATCGTCTTAATTTGAACCTTGTCAATGTTTCTATTCTTCGAAATATCACCTCTGTGTAAAATAGACTTTTAATTTCAAGTCATCTTACTTAAATTAGAATTACACATATTGTCTTTTGAACTTCTTCTTTTTGTCTTCAGAACAGTCTAAAATGTCTGGGATATAAAAAAACAACTGTATGATGCCTGTCTATGAATAGTTATTTCATCCTTCTTAAAATATTTAAGTTCAAGATCGCTTGGTGTTTTTTTTTTCTTCTTCATCTGTTTTATTTATACATACCTACAATAGCAAAACATTCTGGTACTTTTTCTCAGTTAATAACAATTTAGCCATTACAATAGGTGTCAATCAGCACTAAAACATCTGCTAGGCCGCGTCATTGTCAAACGTCGCAATTTGTATTTTGCTCATACGGGCATTGTATGAAGTAAAGCACTTTAAACAAATATGTCTTGCGATTGCCTTGAAATTGTATCAGAAATACGGTCAACGTCTTAGCTTTATGCAAATTCTTTTCTTCTTTAAAAACTTAAATAGGTCATGAAACTGAACGTTACAAATTGTCAGAACAGGTATGAATATTTTGAATATGAAATTCCAATGTATAACAATTCCAAATAATAAATAATTTGTATTTCTTTTAACAACTATATGAAAACGTTCGTCTTTAAAAATATATCCACTTAAATTTAAATAAAAGCATTCCTACAGTCGAAATAAGGATCAATATTTCCTTATTTATAATATAAAACTTGTATAAGCCGTTCCTTCAACAATTAAAGTCTCTAATTAAAGAGCAGAAGACGAAATTTCTTAATAATAGGTTACGTGTTGAAATTGTAATGTGTAATTTTCTAGACAATGTTACTTTAATCATCACATTTATCTAACAAAAACCTATATATTTTCTGTATTTTAAAACAGTAGACAACGCACGTTTAAATGATACAGTCACGTGAAATGAATAAATAAACTACTGTGTTCGTGCGCCATAGAACCAAATAAACAAATATGAATTAATGGATAAATAAATAAGGCCAAAAGCATAAGGTAATAAGACTTGCTTGTTAGAAATAGTTCCTTAACAATATTCAAGTCTTAAATGCATTGCAAATGAGAATTAACATTTAAGATATAACAAATCATTCATTTTTTAAATTTGAACTCTTATACTACTTCATTCATTTGTTTTCCCTCTTTCAATAAAACGGTTTATTGAAAGTGTAAGGATTTTTTTTCTGATTTACAGTTTTAAGAAATGTATATATTTATTTATACTACATGGATATAAATCATAGTAAATTTATTTGATAAAAGAAGGGGTCTATCGCTATTTTGTCCATGAGGTAAATATGCATTTCACCAGATTGTTTCATTTCGTTTTGTCTAGCATTTTTTATTTGCTTTTCAGAGTGCTTAATATAAATATTTGATGCCTAAACTATGTCGAGACTATGTTTGATACAGTTCTGCGCAGAAAAACATGTTAAAGTTATTAGTTTATTTGTCATAAAATAACAGCTCTACGTTAAGATTAAAAATCAATTAAAGTTTTATGGTTCATGGCTTCATTTTGCTAACGAAATAAACACCGATGATTATTCAATGCAAAAAAGATAAATTATAATTTCACGAAAGAAAATATAAACTAATCGTTGCATTTGTTTCAGTTATATCTTATACATTGTAACAATTATTTGAGCATGCAATTCGAGTTCGTTTTGATTTGGGGGCAGGTGTTGGCATTTGCAAGAAATTACGCTCCTGAATTTATTTTTGCACTGTGTTTTTGCAGGTCAAATTAATATGGTAAACGTGTCCTAATTAGTAAGTATTTTCTTTCTACACGCATTTTTTTGTTTTGTATGACGTCAATGGACATAGTCTTCAATAATTGGTAGAACATCCTCTTTCGTTAAATCAAAATCTCAATAACTTTATTAAGGTTTTTACGGTTAAAGTAAGATCGATATAACATCCTAAGATAAAGGAAGAGATGATGAATCATATTCTAGAATCGTGCAATGTGTAGATAAATTACTACTATATGACGTTATTAAAAATGTTTTAGAAATACAAATATCATTATTATTAAATAGAACTTGGTAATTTGAATACTTAAGGGAGTCCACTGAGGTTTACATGGTTTATGACTTGAAATATTTTTTCCACTATTTAATTATTTTTAGTAGTTCTACACTAATAATTAATGTGTAAAATCATTTGCTGACGCCGTTTTTCTAGATTAATAGTTTTTACTCGGCAAAATGACCAAAATAAGTAATAATTAGAATTATAAAAACAGCATTTTTAAGAAATAATATAAACAAAATCGAATAATTGATTATTTAAAAATTAAAATTGGAATTAAATATATAAAAAAAAATACGTTTAAACGCTTCGTAATCAAATCGGGCTAAAAAAAGCACTAAAAATCCGATTTTCGAATCTTAATGAGAGTATGTCATCAAAATTTATCTCGTTCATATTCGTTTCATCATGAGATATATGTTAAAAAAAAATGAAGTTTGGTTATATTGGACCTTCAGTGGAGGTTGTTTATAACACCTTCAAATACACAGGGGAATTTATTTTGTGTTATATCTTTGTTTTGAATTACAACTGGTCATTTTACCTCTAGAAAATATACATTCAGAGACAAAAAGGTTTTTAAATTCGATGAGGATATTATGCTGAAGTCATTTTGAATTCAGATATGATAAATTTAATTAGCCAGAACACCAAGCCAGACTGTCAAAAAGCACAAATAATTTGACAACCTTAAAGTCACAACAAATTTGCATATCATTGATTTTATGTGGTTTTTAATTATTGTAGCCCCCATTTGGCTGACGGGGTTGCCTTAAAGGATTGAGGCATAAGAATTACAACCGCCGTTTATCCTGCGTTGATCGTAAGATGCGATTAAATTAATTGCCGAAGTAAATGCATCTCTTAGATTAAGCAGATGGGCTGGTTTTTGCCCACCCGAGTTAAGTCCAAATTCATATGTCCCTGTTTCGATGCCTTATGTTTTGAAATGATTCTTAGGTATTTAAGAAAAATTGCCCATTCATTTTATCCCGAAATAAGTGCCCTTCATTTTTATCTGACACAATTTGATCAAGTCAAATATTTAAGAAAAACATCCATTTTTGGGTAAAATGCCACCAAATTTTAACTTGATTCATTGTTTATCTATTTTGTTCATTTACCCATCATTATATGATAACACAACAAGAGGGCCATGATGGCCCTGAGGTCGCTCACCTGTATATATGCCCCCACCCCCGGGCCAATTTTAACCCAAGGGCTTTTATTTGTTTCTTTGAACAGACTTGGTAGACACCCATAAGAAGATGTTTCATGCTAAACATCTAAGTTCTAGCTCATTGGCTTTTTTTAAAAGAAGATTTTTTTAAAGTTTTTAATATACACATATAGTCAAAAACAATGACACCCCTGGGGCAGGCCAGTTTTGACCCCCGGGCGTTTTTTTTAACAACTTTTGTAGATATTTACTTTAAAGATGTTTCATGCTTAATATCTTAACTCTAGCTATTTGGGTTTTTTTCAAAGAAGATTTTAAGTTTTTGCTATTATAAAGAAAAATCAGATGACCCCCCGGGCGGGGCCAGTTTTGACCCCAGGCTTTTTATTTGAACATTACTTGGTATTACACCCATTAGAACATTTTTCATGCTAAAATATCTTAGCTCTAGCTCTTTGAGTTCTTTAAAAGTAGATTTTTTAAGTTTTTACTATATGCATATAGGGAAAATCAATGACCCCCTGGGGCGTGGCCAATTTTGACCCCAGAGCTTATTATTTGAACAAACTTGGTAGACACTTATTAGAAGATGTTTCATGCTAAACATCTTAGCTCTAGCTCTTTGGGTTCTTTAAAAGAAGATTTTTTAAGTTTTTACTATATGCATATAGGGAAAATCTATGACCCCCTGGGGCAGGGTCAATTTTGACCCCAAGGCTTTTATTTGAACAAACTTGGTAGACATTTACTAAAAGATGTTTCATGCCAAATATCTAAGCTCTAGCTCTTATGGTTCTTTAAAAGAAGATTGTTTAAGTTTTTACTATATGCATATAGGGAAAATCAATGACCCCCTGGGGCGGGGCCAATTTTGACCCCAGGGCTTTTATTTGAACAAACTTGGTAGACATTCACTAGAAGATGTTTCATGCCAAATATCTAAACTCTACCTCTTACGGTTCTTTAAAAGAAGATTTTTTAAGTTTTTACTATATGCATATAGGGAAAATCAATGCCCCCAGGGGCGGGGCCAATTTTGACCCCAGGGCTTTTATTTGAACAAACTTGGTAGACACTCACTAGAAGATGTTTCATGCCCAATATCTTAGCTCTAGCTCTTTGGGTTCTTCAAAAGAAGATTTTTTAAGTTTTTAATGTATGCATATAGGGAAAATCAATTTCCCCCTGGGGCGGGGCCAATTTTGACCCCAGGGCTTTTATTTGAACAAACTTGGTAGACACTCACTAGAAGATGTTTCATGCCAAATATCTAAGCTCTAGCTCTTATGGTTTTTTAAAAGAAGATATTTAAAGTTTTTTCTTTTGGTTGCCATGGCAACCAGAGTTCTGCATGGAATTAAATTCTTTGAACAATTTTTAAAGGTGACCACCAAAGAAACATTCCCGTGAAGTTTGGATGAAATTGGCTCAGTGGTTTATGAGGAGATGTCATGTAAAGCAAAAGTTTACGGACGGACGCCGGACGAAAAGCGATCACAAAAGCTCACCCTGTCACTTTGTGACAGGTGAGCTAAAAATGCTAAATTAAAGTGTCACAGATCGGTTGAAAAAAGCAATGCGGAACCCGATCAACACAGAAAATCGGTTCGATCCACTTCACGACACCCAATTGATGGAGGATGAGGATCTTTATCTCTCCCCTCCTCCAACTCCGAATAGCAGAAGTCCAATAAACTTTCCTAAATGATATAAATATTCTTTAAAATGGATAATAGAAGTCATTCTATCCTACAATGGAATTGCCGTGGTTTAAAGTCAAATTATAATGATCTACTTCTACTTTTATCAAAATTATCTCCAAATGTGTTATGTCTTCAGGAGACCATGTTATCTCCTCAAGATAATATCTCTATAAAAGGTTATACACTATATAAACTTATATATGCACTAGTAACGCCAGAACATCAGGTGGTACAAGCATTGCTATCGCAAATTGCGTTCCACAAAAAGAACTAAAACTTAACACAAGATTACAAGCCACAGCTGTGCAGGTGACCTTACATCGACCTCTAACAATTTGTTCTTTATACCTTCCTCCAAATATAACGGTAACAAATGATGAACTTGAGAGTATTGTTCGAGAATTACCATCACCTTTCCTTTTCTTAGGCGACTTTAATGCTCATAATCCTATGTGGGGAAGTACATCTACAAATAACAAGGGTAATGTAACTGAAAAAAATTGATAGATAACTTTTCAGCTTTGTTTATTAAACAATCGGTCACCTACATATTTACATCCAGCTACAGGTACGTTTTCTTGCATCGAACTCTCGATTGTCGACTCTGCTATATTCTTGGACTTCGATTGGAAAGTGTTAGATGACCAGTACGGCAGTGATCATTTTCCATTGTTACTTACATCAAATGACTCTATACCAGATGAAAGACGTCAATTTTTTTAAATTTAAGAAAGCAGATTGGGAAACATTTTCTAGGCTCTGTTCCATTGATCTAACAAAAAATGAATTTAATTTCACTTCTGCTGATATAGCTGAAACGTTTTCTTCAGCATTACATACTATTGCCTGCAAAGTTGTTCCATTAACAAAAAATAATAGTAACAAAATCAAAAGGCCATGGTTTAACGATGAATGTAAAAAAAGCTGTTCGCATACGTAAAGCTTCACTAAAAAAGTTTGAACATCGCCCTACAACAGAAAACCTTGAAAATTATAGAATATTAGGAGCTAAAGCTAGACGATCAATTCGTTTGTCTAAACGCCAATCCTGGCAATCATATGTTTCAAATATTAATTCAAATACTCCTATTAAGAAAGTCTGGGATGCAGTACGGAAAATAAGTGGTAAGTATAAAAAGAGTCCAATTGTTCACTTAAAAACTGGTGATGGCCAATATGCCAAAACAAAAACGGATATTGCAGAAACTTTGGGTAAAACATTTGAAAAGAACTCTTCTTCAAACAATTATTCAAATGAATTTCACCAAACAAATGTAAAGCTGAGAAAGAACATATTAATTTCACTTCAAGAAATGATGAAGACTATAATTCCCTTTTCTCTATTGATGACTTAATTTATTCAATTAAAACTGCAAAAGACAGTGCTGCAGGCCCGGACGAAATTTACTACCAGTTTCTTAAACATCTACCACCCCAATCTCTTGACTTGCTTCTTGAAATTTTTAACAGAATTTGGGTTTCTGGTGAATTTCCTAACACTTGGAAAAATGCGTTGGTTATTCCTATCCCTAAACCTGGAAAAGATTCAACTGACCCTACAAATTATCGCCCAATTTCACTAACAAGTTGCCTCTGCAAAACATACGAGAGAATGATAAATAATCGGTTAGTTTGGTATCTAGAATATAATGGAATTATTACTAATTTTCAGTCAGGTTTTCGTAAACAGCGAAGTACAAACGATCATCTTGTACGACTTGAAACTTTTATTAGAGAAGCCTTTGTAAATAAACAACACCTGGTATCAATTTTCTTTGATCTTGAGAAGGCTTACGATACTACTTGGAAATATGGTATCCTAAAAGATCTAAAGGATGCTGGACTTAAAGGCAGACTTCCTCTATTCATTTCTGGATTTTTAAACGATAGGCACTTTAAAGTAAGACTTGGTTCAACTTTTTCTGAGGATCACCAACAAGAACAAGGTGTTCCTCAAGGAAGCATACTTTCTGTTACACTTTTTGGCCTTAAAATAAACAATATTGCTTGAAAAAGGCGTAAAAATGAAACAAACAAACAAACAAACAAAACAATATTGCTAGCGCTCTTACACCAGGCATAGATTGTTCTCTATATGTAGATGATTTTCTTATCTGCTATCGATCGGAAAGTATGAGAACAATTGAAAGGCAACTCCAACAAAATTTAGATAAAATCCAAAAGTGGGCAATAGAAAATGGTTTTAAATTTTCAAAGTCAAAAACGCAATGTGTTCATTTTTGTCGATTGCGGAAACACCATAATGACCCTGAACTTTACATATCTGGTTCTAAAATTCCAGTAGTTGATGAAGCTAAGTTTTTAGGAATTATATTTGACAAAAACTTTCTTTTATACCACATATTAAACATTTGAAAACTAAATGCCTTAAAGCTTTAAATTTACTTTAGGTTTTATCAAGTACAAATTGGGGATCAAATTCTTCCACATTACTGAAATTATACAGAAGTCTTATCCGATCAAAATTAGATTATGGTTCTGTTGTATATGGGTCTGCAAGAAAATCATATCTTCAAATGCTAGATACCATACATCACCAGGGTTTACGGTTAGCTTTAGGTGCATTTCGCACATCACCTGTAGAAAGTCTATATGCGGAAGCTGGGGAACCATCGCTTCATCTTCGTCGAAAAAAGCTATCACTTCAATACGCAACTAGAATTTCATCAAATAGCAAAAATCCAGCCAAAATATTATTTTCAAACTACGTTATATTGAAAAATTTGTTAACAAACCAAAGGAAATTAAACCATTAGGCCTTCGTTTAAAAGATGATTTAGATAAACTTAAAATTTATCCAGACAGTATCCTTCAAAATGACGATGAGGATGTTCCACCTTGGACTTATAATTCCCCGGAAATAAATATTTACCTTTCAAATATAAAAAAGGCATCAAATTCACCTGAACATTTCAAAGAGAAGTTTAGAAACTAAAAATACCACAAGCACAACAATAATGTCGTGCTGAACGATCTTCAAGGATCGAAAATATAACATTATTGATTAAATGTACGGGGAGACTTTACAGCCGCCACACGGCACAAATAACACGAAACTTAAAATTAATCCAGACAAAATGACGATGAGCATATTCCACCTTGGACTTATAATTCCCCGGAAATAAATATTAACCTTTCAAATATAAAAAAGTCATCAAATTCACCTAAACATTTCAAAGAGAAATTTCTAGCAATTAAGGAAGAACATGAAGATTTTATACATATTTATACGGACGGTTCAAAAGAAGGTTGTAAAGTAGGTGCGGCTGTATTTGAAAATAATTTTACATCTAGTATGAGGTTACCAGATAATGCATCAATTTTTACTGCTGAAGCAAAAGCTATCGATTTAGCATTGTCATACATAGCACAGCATACCCACAATAAATTTGTGATATTTTCTGACTCGCTTTCTGTTTTAATATCCATAAAAAATCAAAAATCTGACAATATCATGGTAAAGAAACTTCTTTTACGATTTCATGATATACTAAAAACAAAATATGTTAATTTATTTTGGATTCCAAGCCATGTAGGAATGCTAGGAAATGAAAAAGTAGATGCTTTAGCTAAACAATCATTAAATTTTCAAAAAACTGACTTATTGTTACCTGCTTGTGTTTTTAGACCGGCTATAAATAAACTCGTATCATCTGAATGGAAAGCAAATTGGGACAATGCCGTTTTAAATAAACTTCACGATATAAACCCATCTCTTGATATGTCACCATCTCTATCTCTGTCAAACCGCCGTGATCAAACAGTTCTTCTTCGATGCCGAATTGGACACACTAAAATTACCCACTCTTATCTCCTCCCAAATGACAATGCCCCTTTCTGTGTAGGTTGTAA
This sequence comes from Ruditapes philippinarum, assembly GCF_026571515.1. Taxonomy (NCBI): domain Eukaryota; kingdom Metazoa; phylum Mollusca; class Bivalvia; order Venerida; family Veneridae; genus Ruditapes; species Ruditapes philippinarum. Next base: position 80,458 of record NW_026852424.1, read on the forward strand.
TGAAAATTTTACTGTCAAGCATTTTCTTCTTGAATGTCATGATTTTTCACAGGCCCGTAATAGATTTTATTCTGTAAATTCACTCAAAGAACTTTTCAATTCAATTCCATCAAAAAACATAATTGATTATTTAAAAGAGATAAACTTGTATTCTAGGATCTAATTGGCTCATTTCTATTATCATTTACAATGTTTTACATAGTAATTTAAGCCTATTATAGCATTCGGCACGATATGGCCAGTTATGTGTTGACGTGCCGTAAAAATCCAAACAAACAAACAAATTAAAGTGTCTATCAAGTGCTTTTTCATTACTGAATAAATTATTAAAGATTTTATGTATTTAAAAACCGTTTTAAGGAAGAATATCAGACAGAATAAATTACAAAGAAGCCTTACATACCGTACGTTAAATGACATTTTGTTTTTAAAAATAACCTACGGACGTCAAATGTTAAAGTGAAATGTGGAAACATATGTAAACAAACGCACATATTTCGAAAACAAACACTTGATTTTTAGAACGCGATGACGCTTCCATTAACAAACTGAAGATAGAAGTCCAGCAAATGATTGTTGTTTGTTTGACGAAACTTCAACACTTCATACCGCAAACAAAACAACAACAAACCAAACTCCCCATCTCCCGTTAAACTATGCAATGATTCTTATGTACGTCACTTCAACTTAATGAGATTACGCCCTTTATAAAGGTTTAGGTTCAAAACTGATTTTGTTTTAAAAATATTCACAATTCATTTCCGTGACAGACTATGCCGTGCAGGACGCTAGACAGACAGATAAACGAACGAACAACCAGACCGAAAACGACATGCACATGTATCTAAATCCATCCATCTTCAATTACGGGACGGGGCAACAGATGTTTTTTTTTTTCAATTTATAGAATGATTTAGGAATGTACAAGTATAAAACAACTGTGTACCTGTGATAGTTAATTTAATGTATTAGTCTCTTTGTATCGTCAATTAATTTAATTGTATAATAGATTTTGAAAACAAATCTTTCAACGTTTGTTCCTCTTTCGAACTACAGTACATAAAGGCATTTTTGTATTAGTTATATGATCAGACTTAAACCGTTCGCCTTATGGGGAAAACCTTTAACATTTTCATATAATCCAAAATCAACAAAATGGAGAAGGCTTTTGCTATTACAAATGTTCAAAATGTGTTGTTTGCGCTATATTCACCTTATAAGTAGATAAAATGTTATAGGGATAATGCTCTCTCTAAAGTGAACTTCCTTATAATCTTTTCAGAAATGTATTAGTGAGTAAATATGTGAATTAACAGAATTTACAGAAGGGAATTTACTACATGAAAAAGTAGTGATTTTATTTGTCTATGTAATTAAATAAACCAATAAAAGATCAAGACGGATTTAACGACCTGCGGACGATCTTTTATAATTAGTTAAATCAAAGCTTCTGGGCTCTATGGTAGTTTACTGGGAAAGAAAGAATCTTTTTAAATCATGAACTACTTTTACAGCTTTGTACTTTTAGTACATGTTGTGAAATAATATATGATAAACAAGATCAACAAGATTAGTAAAACTACTACAAAGTTAAGGAAAAAAATAGTGGACGATCTTAAATCACTACAAACGACAAAATTTTTCTAATTTGAGCTGAAAAAGAAGTCTTCGTAAAAATAAGTCCTCTTTTAAGAAATACCATGTAAGTATAATCTGTTTAAACTACTGTAACAGTCTATTGTTCATAATTTAGGTTCAAGCCGGTGGTAGGGGACGTAAGGGATGTTTCACTTAATTATTATCCCTCATATACAGACTCAATCAAACCGAGTCTGCATTTTTCCTATAATTTAGTTATGATTAATGCTTTCGGGGAATCACTTTGGTTCCAGATTTTTATACTTCACAACAGCAGGTGTCAAGTGCTGTGTGGTAGCAGTAAAAAGTTGCCCCGTACTTCACTTTATTGTTGTTATATTTTTTTGTTCTTCGGGATCATTGATGGCAGCACTTTTACGTGTTGAGAAAAAGAGTACCGTTCAAACCGGTGCTAGGGGGCGTAAGGGATGTTGCACTTAGTCATTATCCCTCATGTACGAATTCAATCAAGCCGAGTCTGCATTTTTCATAAAATTTTGTTGTGATTAATGCTTCCGAGTGATCATTTTGGTTCCAGATTTCTTTTTTGTTACCAAAGATAACACCATACCTGTGCAGAGCTGATTAGAGTGCCATTTAAAAGAGAAAAAAGATACTCAAAAATTTGCTTTTAGTAACTCATTATATAAAATTTAATTATTTTATTTACTGAAATATTCATCACCATAATTCATAACTTAAGTAAACAATTCTGTCATTGTTTTATTTTCTGCGGTATTCAGATAAAAGTTCAATACTGGACTGACATTCTTGTTTTGTATGATATGCCAATTGGAATGCTCACAAAAGCAAAACTGTAATTTATAAAAGTAGTCATAATTCGTATTATGCTAGCAACTATTCACCGCGTTGTCCATTCGACTTTCCTACCTTACGCCACACTCTTGTCTGAAAAATGAGTTACGGAAAATAATTGAAATAGCAGAAAAAACATTGAAATGTCAAGGAATCCTAACTCTCCTTTATCATTAAGTAAATGATGCTTTTCCAGATAATAACTTCTTTATTATCTGTTATACTAATATATCTATTGGCATAAAACGTTTGTATAATTTGTAGAATATTATACACATAACAGAAATATCTTAAAACGAGTATATAGGTGGAGAAACTGTATTTGGCGAATTGCCAAATAAGTCACATATTGTACAGAACAATCAAAAATCCTTTTGATAACGAGGAGACAAACTGTGATTCTCATATGGTATACCTTTGTCCCTGAAGTTAGCTCTAGACATGACATGGACAATTTAAAAGGAACCGTTAGAAAGCCACATTTACATTATTAAATGATATAGTTGAAGATCATTATTACTATAATGATGCAAATAAATGTAAATGTTTTCGAATTTTGATTGATATTAACACTTTCTATACAATGGGGTATATACTGTGTAGAAACCGATTTGCCCACAAATAAAAATGTATTTTTATGAAATGTATAAACATAGAAAGCATGATTCAGTCATAAATATGTTATTCCGAATGATTTCAACTTCACGAACTTATATGTTTGAATTAACATTTTGTAATCAACAGTTTTCTATTATACACATTTTTCTAGTACATGTTACAGTGATTGTTAAACGTTTGACATATACATATATGCAATGATGCTCATTTGGTGCCACCAAGAATTCCTATTAAATACAAATCATTTTATTTGCCAAAAAGATACAGTTGTTGTTAGAATCCGAATTATTATTTACTTGTTGAACAGAATATTGTACACTTCATATTTATTTGATCAACAACGAAAAGTATTGGCTTCTTTAACTTAATGAATTTATGTCGGTCATTTA
>NW_026852425.1:0-17481 GCF_026571515.1 Ruditapes philippinarum
ACCCAAGGGCAAGGCTAGTTTTGACCCAAAAAATATGATTGGACCAAATTTTGTTACAGTTAGCAAAGGCACAGCAAAAGCAACCCTTTTTTTAATGAACTCAGCTAAACAACCTCTATAGTATCACCCATTAATACTTTAAATGTGTTATCTTCACAATATTGATTAGAGGGGCGTTATTGATATCATTATTGTTGAAGTCCACAGGGCAATAGTACAGAAAAATGTGTAATTTATATTCATAAATTTAGAGTGGCACTAGGAATGTCTGTAGTCTAAAGTTGTTTTTAACTTAGCTTATCATAGCCTCTAACTGCCAAAAGAGAATTACTGAAATCCATTCATACATAGTGGTTTGTCTCTTATCCGGCAAAACAAAGTAAAGTGCCTATAAATGAAGTTTAGATTGACAACGTATTATGCCAATGTTTAACAGGGCTGGGAATCAAAACTGCGTCGTATCCTACCAAATGTAAACAAACGCCGCAATCTTGGAGCGAAAAATGTATGTTTTTGTTTATAATTGTTTTTGTTGAAAATGACTGAAAACAAGATATATGTATTAACACGCTACACTATCTTCCGCTTCGTTCGGTATATATTGCTTGCACAACTATTTTGTAAAACAAAAGTTATAGCGAACTTGCAACTCGAAGTGGGGCAGAATTTTCATGAAAATGTGTGGATACGACGCAGTTCATATTGCTTTATCCATCGTTTTTTCCTTCAAATCTATTATATACTCGTTTTCAGAGTTCACCATAAACTTCAAAACATAATTTTGCATCATTTACTAAACTTTCATTTAAAAGAGATGTTTATTTTCCAAAAAAAAATGATTTTTACGAAATGATACGACGCAGTTGAAAATAAAATATGTTACGACGCAGTTGTATTTTCATTGATGGCTGAATATTGGTTAAACTATTTAAATTATGTGCTAGGTATGCTAATAACGTCCAACAACATTTCTTGTTTACAACTTAAGTCAAAAGCAGAGGTCACTCATTGGTTTCATAAAAATGGAAATGTAATACATTTCTATTAAGGCTGCATTTTTCGGTCACATTTTAGTACTAATCATAAGCATCTACAAATTCCGAAAAGCTGTATCAAATGCAATATACATCGAAACACGTGATCGCACACCCATATGACAACGTGTTCTAGTGTTGCCTTAGCATGCTTATAAACTTGTTCCCGTGAGTTCGAAATGGGAGTGATTACTATTTTTAATACAAAATTAAATATTCCAGTGTAACCTCTCCTGGACCCTGTATTAATCAGGAATGACAAAAAACAAAAGAGAAAGAATTACAAATTTTGAAAAGGTCTCTCGCTATCGGGAATGCGCAAATTGCATGCCTACCTTTGTTACTTGTAATTAGCAATAATTTCCGTCAATTCCGTTATTACTTATGTCTTTTACGTGCCTATTTTATTGTATTCATTTTCTTAATAATCGATGAGAACAGATGAGCTTTATTATTTGAAACTGAACATTAAATTTTTAAAATTATATTATAAATGGTTAAGCTACAATTTATTTTTGCAAGTAGGTTATGCGTTCCGTTTAGTCATTTTATGTTCAGCGCCGCGGAACTTTATCCCTTATTTTGTCGTATTGCGTTTCTTTATCGCCGATGAGGAAAGGTCTACGGAATGTATTTTCTATATTTGCACTTATAATTATCATTCTTCTCCATCAAAAAAACTTTAAATTTTCAAAATCGAGTTACATAATTTTTATGATACAACTACAAATTATTTTTTAAAAAGGGTGTCCGTTTTGCAAAGGTATTTTACGCTATGCACCGATAAATTTGATACAGATATAGGCAGACATGATCTTTCAACAGTATTGAAGAATTATTAAGTTTTCACAATATTGAACAGAAAATTTAGGTCAGATTATCGTATCGAATTTTCAACAGACTAGAGACATGACATCTTAACATACCTTCATACTAAAGTGTGATTTTTATTTGATAATGAATTGCCTGAAAACTTAAACAAAAGTTTTCAGAAAATGACTTCACAGAGGATTGCCCCCTGTTTACATTGAAAATTTCTCTGCTAGTCATACCGAAAGAAGAAATTTAAATTTTATTCTCTTTATAATTAATTCAAATATTTAATCTTAAAACTTCACGCCAGAAGTTAATATAAAAAAGCTGCTTATTTGTACAGCTGACGTTAACAAATTTTGTTGAAAAAACAAATCAGACAGATGTGTCCGACCGAGGCTGAGCTGTTTATGTTTACTGAATTCAAATCACTTGAACTGAACTGCTATGAATTCGAAAACCACCAGGGACTTTTTATTCTTTCGTGTGGAAAACCTTTCAAGCTAGTTTCAAAATGTCGATGGTTCTCTGCAGGTACAACATTTTGCCTGAAATAATGCACAAAGGCGCACCTGAGGTCCTCGCCCCTAGTAAAACTAATGTGTAGAGTGAAAGTTTGAAAAGAAACCACAAAAAAGCAGTCATTACCCAGAACATGCAGAACCACAGTTAACTTAGAGCGTACCTAGCCAAAATGAATTCAAGTAAATAGATTTCTTCAGTTTTTTTTGCGAAAGAAATTAGGGATAATATTGAACATACAGGAAAATATAAGAAATTATTTCAGATAATTATGATCAATAAGGTAACATGTTCATGTTTAACTGAAAAATAGCTTCCGCAATGTAAACTTTCAAGTTAAATGTCATATTTGACATGACACATTGTATTCTAAATGATCAAAAGCAACAGAACATTGCTATATGCCACAAATGATCTGGGTTTTTTTTTATCTAGCGCAAGTGATTATTCTATAAAATAGAAATATATTGCCAAAATTATCCCTGTTGAAAGACTGCCAAAAATACAACTGCGTCGTATCATATTTTATTTTCAACTGCGTCGTATCATTTCGTTAAAATCACTATTTTCTTGGAAAATAAACATCTCTTTTTAATGAAATTTTAGTAAATGATGCAAAATTATATTTCGAAGTTTATGGTGAACTCTGAAACAAATATATTATTGATTTGAAGGAAAAAGCGATTGATAAAGCAATATGAACTGCGTCGTATCCACACATTTTCATAAAAACTCTGCCCCGCTTCGAGTTGCAAGTTCGCTATAACTATTGTTTTACAAAATAGTTGTGCAAGCAACATATACCGAACGAAGCGGAAAATAGTGTAGCGTGTTAATACATATATCTTGTTTTCAGTCATTTCCAACAATAAAAGTTATAAACAAAAACATACGTTTTTCGTTCAAAGATGGCGGCGTTTGTTTACATTTTGTAGGATACGACGCAGTTTTGATTCCCAGCCCTGTTTAATAAGATACACGCTCATTAATCTGTCACTACATTATTTATCCATTAGATTCACTACACTAGAGACTAAGAAATATGATACAATTCAACTTATTTAAAAGGGCGCAAACAGTTTGATATATAAGTTAATGAGTTGGCTTTTCTTGACGAAGTACTGCGAATGACTTTACATTACACCTGAAATCGCAGCGATATCTTACTTTTTTCTTACACACTTCCGTCATTATTGGAAACATGCACACAACAAGAAATTGAGATGTTGTTTATATAGAGGATTTTTGTTTAGTTCAGTGTAAGATCGGAATTTATTTCACCGATTGAGCACCAAAAGGTATATTTCACGTGTGGCGCAGCCACGAGTGAAATATGAATTTTTGGTGTTCACAAGGTGAAATATATTTCAATCTTACACTAAACTAAATAAATTTTCTTTTTATTACATGCACAGAAACGTTTTAAAAAGACATTAAACCTAATACTGAATGAAAATCGCGCCAAATAATAATACAACGTGACGTCATTTACGACGTCACGTCATTTAGTTGGTACTGTGCACGCTGGTATTTCACTGAAACAACGTAAGGGGCTTTAATTCAAAACAGTGAAATTATCAAAGTGGTAATTTCACTGTTTAAAACAGTGAAATTACCAGTTTTATATCAATGATATAATTTATTTCTATAAACCACCGAAAAGCATTGATAAATGTGTATTCTTTCTGCAGTCACTGGTGTTAGTTTTGTAATATTTGACTAGTTGTGAAATAACACTAATTCGTCGCTTAAACTGTGTTTAGTATGTAAAGCAAATGCAAAAGAAGATAAGACATAAAGGACCTACTTTACTGATTCAAAGTATCAATGCCAACTTGCACATATAGTTGTTTTGTTTTAGAATTCTTAATAATATTGCAATCATATACACGTGAGATATAGAGGATATTGAATGAGTGTAAGTTCAATACTGAATTTATTGCACGAGTTGAATAAAATTATATTATGCGACCCTCTGGCGAGCATAAATTATTTTATTAAAACGATGCTAAATTTTCAGTAATGAATTACACGAATTTTATATTCTTTATCACATCCCCAAAATAAGACCTTTTAAGTGAAAAAAGCTTTTCTTGACGGCCTTATAAACGCAACATTTAGGCGTTTTTACACTATTTTTTAAACGTATGAGTCACGTCAAAAAAATGCAGGGCCTGCAATCCCATATTTAGGGAGTCGCAAAATGTGCACGGGTGTGTGATAAAGTAATTTGTCAACTAGACTAAACTATTAAACATCATATTAAACTTATAAGGGCACTTCAATGCACAATAACTTTATTATAACTTATTTTAAATTTTTCTTTTAAATAACACTTTTTAAAAGTCTTGACAAAATATAACATTATATCTATGGTGTAGTTATACCAAAAAAAAAAAGCAGAAAAAACGCATGAGAGGATTTCCTGATTTTTAAGTGCTCACAGCTGGATTTTTTTTTTCATCAAGGAGCGATGATCACTCTTTATAGAGAAGAATGTCAATTAGGAAATGTTACATAAACAAAACGCAGCCTCGACACAACCCAACCACACTTGCATGGCACCCAGAAAGGTACCGAGCCAAAACATGGGAGATGACACAAATGCAACAAACGGAAAGGGAGAGACATGCCAAAACCGTGACAGCTATCAATCAAGATCTGTCTTGGGGACAAACGTGACACATTTTTGGTAAGCAAAAGATGGTTTGTGAATAAAACTTGAAATTCAATGCTGTTAAAACCGCTGAAAACAATTTAAAACATAAGACATTATAGAACTTGTCACCATACAGAACATGTCACAATTGATAAGACATAAATACATGTGACTGAGAAGAACGCAAAAGGGAAACGCATTGGAACTATAAGAAGCAAAACCGAAACTGGTGAGTTTAACCTGGTTGTAGACGCGACAAACCTCGTTTTAAGCCCAAATATGTTCCTATTTGGGTAGAGAGTGTTAATAAAATTAATCAACATTACAATTGTCCATTGTCAATAACTTAAGAACAGAAATGATAATTTAAATTGGAGATTTGGATTGGAACAATGTCCTCTAGAGTGATCAAAATGTTTTTTTTTTTTCATATTAGGACTGTGTTACTTTTTTTTACCCCAAGTGCCCATATTCAATTTACTAAAAAACTCCCCTTTTTTGCCCCAATCCTGGATTTTTGGACTAAAAATACCCCCAAAAGTGTTCACAAGGTTTTCCATTTTTGGGGCTGTGACCTAGTATTTAACCACGGGTAACCCATATTAAAATTTTGATGAAGGAAAAATTTTAAAGCATAAAAAATTTTCCCTTTGGGGGTACAGCCTTTAAGGTCTTTTTTTACGTTTTCAGGGGGAACAGAAAAGAATTGGGGAAATCTATTAAAGGCTTGCCTTTTGATAAAATAAAATTTTTAAAACACCGAAACATTCTTTTAAAAAGCCTCATATCACCTGAAAAAATTTTCAGCTGGAAAAACACAAAAACCTTTTTTTGCAGTTTTTTTCACGTTTAATTTTTGTTTTATTTTAAAATCAATGCTTTGCCATGCAATGTAGTTGAAAACTATTCAATTAAACTTTATTAAATATTTATAAATGTAAGACCTTGACCTTGAGCCCAGTGACCCAAAACACAATCTTAACGTTAAGGACCACTTTGTTCCTTGTAAATATTAGACATTGGTAAAAAAGCAAAGCCTGTATAAAACAGACTCCCAAAACTGAACCATCCAGGCTAAATCATATTTCATCAGTCTAAAAATAAAGGCTGTGTATGCTAATGTTAATAAATCTTTTTTGGCACCCCTGATCTTGACTCACTGACCCCTAACTCCATACAAAAGAAGAAGACCATGCAAGATATATTCCTACTAAATATAAAAGTCATCTGTCCATAAAAAGGCTGAATAAGCAAAATTGAAAAAAAAGGTGAATAAATGTTACCTGTTTTTCTTTTATACCTATGAATTTACTTATTTTAGGTGGACTTTTATTTTATATATTGGACATAATTGTCAACAACTATACTAGCATCAAATTACTATTTAATCATCCTGAGTGCGTAGGTTAGACTGATATACCGTATCCTTTCTGTGTATTCTTACTATTGTGTTGGGGGTCCTTATCCGAAGACTGACGGAACGGGCTGCAAAGTTTTGATTGCTGTAATGAATTGTTTTGGCTCAGAATAAATAAAAATTAGCGAAAGTTTTAAAGTACAGTGTATGAAACATTATTGTATCGCAATAATAACGCATATTTCTGACATAAGATAAATGTCAAAGTAAATTAGAATATCAAAATCAAGTGAATAAATGATCGAGAAAAAATAACACTTTCCTGCAAATATTTGTAATTAAAAACTGAAATTGTAATGTTTTAACAGCCATATATGCGCTAATTAATTTCCTGCTGGGCAGGTAGTGGCAGGGGGAACAAGACACTTGTCTATTTAAAGTTAACGTTTTAAGCTTTAAATATTTCTCGGATGTAAAACTAAATATAAAATATGGCACACCAATGATTTTAACGTGATTACTAACATTGTATTTATATTTACAGCCGTGTACATACATTGCAAACGTAAGTTTTCAAAGGTAATTGGGCGTCCTAACCAGGGGAGTAACCTCAGTGAATTTGATATTACACCGAATAAGAAAAGTTTGCAAGGCTTATATCAAATAAAGATGTGTTCTATAACCAGGGATTAAGGGGATACCTCAGCGATGGAATGTCATTTAATTGTTCTACTATTGTCTTCATCTATAGTTAATAAAATAACAACAAGTACATGTATTGGATGCAAGAGAAATTGCATTATTCGAAAAACAAAACATAGCCAGATATCCCTATTATAATCAAGATTTGCTTTATTTGCTTTTTTAAAATGTTTTTTTCTTTTTTACTTTTATTTTATTTCATAATGTCTAAACATGAAATATGATCAAGGAAAATATGCTTAAAATAATTTGTATGGGGATAAAACAAAAAAGAACAGTTTGAATGATAAGGTATTGCTTTTACATGTAAAATGTAGTATCGATCGATCATTCGAAGTTACATGCCTCACTCACATAATAGGATTTTGATATGAACAAACTCGCCAACTCGTCATCAAAAGTCGGCAAAAATAAAAGAACTGGGACATGACGCGTATTATATGGCTATACATTGTTCCCTCTGTATATTTATTTATTTTTTATATGTATAGATGATACTGCGTATAATAAAGAATATGTGTCATTGTTTTTAAAAGTATGCAATTTATTTCTTGACTTAATGAAATAAAACAGTAGAAATAATTTCATTTAGTGATATAGTTTGTAAATATTCTCTTTTACGGTCAAATGAACAAAAGTTGTGTATAGTTTGTGACCATAGATGTGTTCAACGGTTCGCTCATAGGGCCCAAACTATTCTACACAATTTGAAATAAGTATAAGATGAATGAATGTTACTAACATATGAATAATAAACTGACTTAAAACTACAAAGTAAAATATAAAAAGGAATTTCATATGGTCACATCACTTCCATTGTGCAACATACGCCAAGTTGCAGACAAGACATAATTTTGCATATGAATGTAATACAAATGAAATAAATGTTCAGTTTTCATTGATTCTATTCTGCTGGAAATGTGAGTGTAATAAATTGGACATTTTCTTATCATTACTTTGGTTTTGACGAGGTTTATAACCATTATAACATTGATAATTCAAAGCATAACTCTATCTTAAATGAAAGAGAAAATTTCCAACCATATTTTTGCATTGTGTATATCCCTCCGAGGCTCTGTAGAAAAGCTGAACATTTTGTTTTCTAAGGTTAAAAAGTATCATCCGTAATAGAATCACATAGAAATCTTGAGATATTAAAACCACACCTCCTTAAAACTTTCATTATTCGGATTCAGACTGAAACAACGATAGAATAATCATCTCCAAAATGTTTGAGATACCCAAGTATTATAATTCAGTTGCTTATATGTGCTTACTCCCTTCTCTCATAACCTTTGATTGTATATAGGTAACACAATTTCGAATTAAGTAACATCCTAAGCATACCTATAGAATCAATAAGCAGCTACAAACATGCTGACGCATCTACGCCCTAATTCAAACTTATTCTAACCCTAGGAACATGATTTTTTCTATAGAGGTCTACAGTTAAAATTTCACACACCAAAAAAGTTTAAAAGCTTGTTCCTATATTTGTCCATATAAACTAGGTGACCACCAGTAGGTGACTATATGATTTATATTATCATTTAGGCGAGTTAATGTCTGAGGTTGTTTAATATCTCAGCCCTTTGTATTGCGCTTAGTGGAATATCTAAGCCCTTAAAATTGTAATACATCAGTAAAATATTTCATTTTGGGTCCTTTTTAGCTCCGGTGTTATATTTGTGTAAAAGACTTTTTTTTTAATTTTATAGAAATCCACCAGAGATAGCCGGGAAAATCTTTGATAAAATTATAAGCCGGGAAAATCTCTGATAAAATTTATAATTAAGAGATGTTTATTCATATAAAGAGATAACCTGGATAAATTTAGATATATCAAAAGTGGGGGGGGACAAAAAGCCGTCAAAACACTTCTATATGAGGGAGAAGGTTAAAGATTGTCGTTAAATTAATAACAAAACAATTTCGATGGCCAGGTTGTAATTATTCGCATAGTTATCGTTGAAAAAACACTAAGTGTACTCGTATGTTACATCCCTATATGTAAATTAACGGCGGTCACGTGGCACACGCTCACATGGGGTCACACAGCTTGTTAACTGTTTTGCGCGTTGATTACTCACTACCCCCACCTACTACCCCCACCTTTTACCCTTCATCAGGGGTGTATTACATGTATAATGTGCACGAGTGGGCGAAATCTACCCTTGTACCGGTACTTCCATACTCGGTCAAGTTTAAAGTATGACACTTCGCTTTAAAAGTAAGATATTATCAACTAATCCGTAGGTGACTAATATGTACAGAAGTTTAAATTTAACAAGAGGCCGAAGTTAAACTGTCAAACATGCACACTGTTATTTTACAAAAGGAATTGTAAGCAATGCTACATACAAATCACATAACTATTTCTTGTAGAAAAAAACACACAGACGCTTGGGGGTCAGATCCTGCCCCCCCCCCCTCCGTGATACTCCCCTGTTAACACTGTATCAAAACTATTTTAATATTTAAACACGAATGGGACATCTATTACAACGATAAAACTGGTTTCAAACATTTTTTACATATATGAAAAAATACCGTATACAATCAAGTCTCAATAAAGATGTGATTGGTTGTAATTAGTTGTTTCAGTTGTTTGACGAACAACGTGTTCTTCAATTTCGTAGCGATTTTATTGTTTTGTTTGATCATAAGTTGTTTAAAACTCAGGCTTGCCAGGTGTCTAGTACATGTATTGTTTCGTATAAAAGACGTAAACGTGAAAAAATATATCGTTTAAGTGGTTGATAAATGATGTGTGTTTGTTTTGGGGGCAAATAATGATCAAAGTTCTTTGTTTTGGGTATTTTTCCAAAAAAATAAAAATACCTAAAAAAAGTGTTAACTAAACAATTACATGCTAGTTTTTCCAACTGAAAATATTTCAATTTTAATTCAGGCGGTGCTGCCCAGCCTCCATAACTTTGAAATTGGTTCTAGTATTTATTACTATTTTTTCCTTCGATTTAATAACATCAAGGCAGTCATTCTCTTGACAGTGTAGTCCCTGGTGGTTGACAGTCCATATTTACTGATGGTCTTTGTCATAGAGATCAGCTCTTTTGCCTGAAAAATATCGAATTGAATAATCACTGATAATCACAAGAAGTACACAAACACCAGATATCTGTGCATTTGCACTTACGACAGATCATAAGAAAATGTTTACCTTATTTTAATATAATCTTTCATTTTATTTAGTTATATTTGTTTGACATCTCTGGTGTACAAAATTTTTTTCAATGTAATTGCCAGTTGTGCTGTTGAACAATTTAATTGATAAATTGATCCAGGTTTAAATTTTATTATTCGGACGAAGTCTGTCTGTTATCAGGGTGACTTCCTGTAAAATTAACAGGGAAGGACTATATATGAGAAGAATTTTCATTGGTCATTTTTAAATTACAAACTGAAATCGGTGAATCTCATTGGTCATCTTTAAATAATGTAAAGGAAAGTTCTAACCATTTTAAAATAAAATGTAAAGGAAAGTTCTAACCATTCTAAAATAAAATGTAAAAGAAAGTTCTAACCATTTTAAAATAAAATGTAAAGGAAAGTTCTAACCATTCTAAAATAAAATGTAAAAGAAAGTTCTAACCATTTTAAAATAAAATGTAAAGGAAAGTTCTAACCATTCTAAAATAAAATGTAAAGGAAAGTTCTAACCATTCTAAAATAAAATGTAAAGGAAAGTTCTAACCATTCTAAAATATAATGTAAAGGAAATATTTAACCGTTATAAAATAAAATGTAAAGAGAAATTTGTTCCATTCTAACATAAAACATTTAAGGATATCTCTAAGATATAATGTGAGGGCTAGTTCTAAAATAGAATGTAAAATGAGTATAGTTCTTTAACTTTAAGGTTAATTTGTAAATGATTACTTAATTTATAATAAAGTCAAACGTACAAGTAAAAGGGACACCTAAAACAGAAGCTGTCCTACTTTGAAAAATCATCAATATGCTATAATTTAATTTCAATGTTGACAAAATGGGTTTTCTTTTATGTACAAAAAATGAATTATATCATTATTAAGAAAACATTGCTTTTTGTATTGAAAACTTAGAGATGGCATAAGTTTGCATGTTAACCAGTTTTACTTCGGCCGAGTATCTTTTTTAAAGATACTTCTTGGTAAAAGTAAAGATAATTTCAACAAAATTTAAATGCATGTTACGTTACATATAGGCGTTCAAGTAGTTCTAGGGCTGATTTAAAGAATAATTTGAAAACTTAATGTAAAGCTATTTCTGACTTAGCCTTGAGATCTGTCAAAACAGTGAGAACAACTGTAGTCCCTTGAGTCTTAGATTGTATTTATCAATTTCCTTTAGATGATGCCGTTTACGTCTTATCACTATTAAAATGACACCTTTTTGGAAACTTCCCCCTAAATCAAGTTTTTATAGAACAAAACATTGAAAGTTGTTGAGACCTCTCAATTATCAGACATTCTCTTTACCGACTGTACTATTGTGAATTAACGAAAACCTTCACATTAAGCTGGTGTGACTTTCAATCCATGATTAATATACTCCACATTAATTTTCGTAAACTACACGGACCAAACCGAAGTGGGATCGAATATGTAAATGAGTCCTATAATGTATTCATAATTGACAGGTCAAACAAATCAGACGATATACATATATTCATTCCGTTTAGTATACAGGATAAGGTTGAACAAATTTGCAAGATATTACTTTTGAAAACAAAATTTGTGAAATGTGAAATTATTACAACACTTAATGTCAAGAAAAATATAACATATTCGTATTTAATTGTTTATATATAGAAATTATTTTCGAGATAAAAGTACAATCCGAAACAGTCTTGCATTGATAATTTACTAAAAGATTAACTGATAACGTTACCAACTGCGTAACGCTGATTAAAGCCTGCGTGCCTAAAGATAACTGTTTTACACGTAATAGTGGACTTGTCCGCTGCGTCACTAAATAATTACCCTAAACGGACAGTACACACCTTAGTTATGATGGTTTATACATATGAATAGTGTACATATTGACATGCATGAAGCATTCAAAATACCCGGATGTAAAGCTTTATGTCACTGTAGTGTCTTCTTTAAAATAATTATAGTGTCGGTGTGACGTAAAACCCAAATAAACAAACAACAGGCCATTATTGAAAACAAAACATAGCCATATACCTCTATTGTTATCAATGTGGTTAACTTTTTTTTCTTTCTTTTTTCTTTTTCAATATACCTAAACATGAGATATAATCAAGAAAGATACAGCTATAAAAAGTATTTACCATTAGTAAACAAAACATAGCCAGATATCTTTTCTTGTAGTCACGATGTTTAAAACATTTTTGTTTCATTTAATTTTATTTCAACATACCTAAACATGATATATAATCAAGGAAAATAAAACGAGCTGTATGACAATACAAAAAACACATCATGCAAAATGTTTAGGTGGAACAAAAATCATAGCATTATAACCACACCTACAATTTATTCATACGCGGTCATTTAGGTCCTTAAAAAAATAATTTTAGAAGTGTATTATGTCAATATTAGAGAATATTTGTTTTTAACAATTTTTCCTCAACTTTTCTCTTTAAATTCATCTGATATATTTTAGTTATACTATTACATAGTTAACGTTAAAATTAATGCCTTACTAGTCCGACAGAATTTGACAAGATAGATAACAAAGGATTTTGTATTGCATACAAATATTTACAAATGAACAGGATAATTACGGTTTATTTAAAGCAAGAGTGGAAACATATTTAAGTTTTGCAAACAGTTCAGATGAGAAAAAAGAGGAAAGAACATTCTCTTATATGGCTATACGTTGTTCTTATTACAATTTTATCTCTGTGCGTATGTATAGATGAGACTATTATAAAGTACATAATATATGTATTGTCATTGTTTGCAGAACTAAGCAATTCATTTCTATACTCAAGGACATAAGTTTGAATAGCTTTATATAGTGATATATTTTGTAAATCTTAAGGGGCTTAAATTTGATTAAAATGTTATTTACAATAAAAGTTGAGTTCTGTTTGTGATGATAGTTGTGGGTAATTGTTACGGATAACATCAGATTTGTAGGGCACAAAAATTAAAATCGTATTCTTTCATTTTCATCTTAAATAGTAAAAATAGTAAAACTATTTTACTATTTTTACTATTTAAGATGAAAATGAAAGAATACGACAGATAATTACATTGACAAACAACTACAGGATTTAAATATTAAAAGGCTGACTCATATTCTTTTGTACGTTACAGACAAGACATAACTTTGTATACAAAGTTCAGCGAGGTTGATAAGCATTATAACATTAACTATTTAAAGCATGGGCCTAGGTAATCTATCTGAAAGAAAAAAAAGGAGTTTTCAAATAGTATATCATATCTTTTACATTTCGCGGGTTCTGTAGAGAGGCTAAACATTGTGTTTTCTAAGTTTTAAAAATTAATATCCTTAATAAAATCCACATAGGTTGGTATAAATTGAATTTTTATGGTAATTAACATAACATAACATAATATTTAATTAGCATTAAATGTTACAACATTTATAGCCATTTCAATATATAATACAAACATATAAAGGCAAGTACATGGTTAACAGAGAATTATATGCAAATGATTTATACAAATTAATCTTGAATTATTATTTTTTTACAGAGTGCACATAATTAATTTTTAAAGTATTTCCTTAGCAATATTTCTCATCATTATTACCATTTATCTGTTGTGTTATTTCTATAGTAAAACATATTACAAAGATTTTTTTTCTTGTAACGAGCAACATTTATGTTTATTGAATACATTTTTGTAAAACAATTCAAATATGGAGATCCATTTCATTGTGTTTACATTAACTTAAAATACTTACAAAAGATAAAAAGAAAACAAAGCAGTGAACATCAGGTTATGATAATGAAATTCGTTTTGGGATAAAGAAGAATTATTGCATATGGAAAACTTTGTATATAAATTTGCTGACATTCAAAATACTTTTAACAGAGTCTAAATTCATAAGTGAGATAAATTTTTGCTTAGTAGGCCAATGGCAAAAATATGGAGTGAAGTAGGTTTTTCTAAAGTTAGTATATTTTGGGCATACTAAAAGAAAGTGGTACTCGTTTTTTATAACATTCATATAACAATTTGAACATATTCAGCCATTTCTTGGAATATTTAAATGTCTTCCTTTTTCAATCATTAAATCATGAGATGATAGTCGGAATCTTGTCAGTGCTATTTTAAATTTCCTATTAGGTATTACATCTAAATATCGTTCTACTTTTAATTCTTTCTTATACCAGCTATATGACTGTAATCTATTTGAAGTTCTAATTTTAGCATCCCATGATTGTTTATATATATCAATTATTCTTTGTTTAATAGTTTGTAAAGATACGATGTCAGCATTTTGGGATAGCCAAATGTTTGGCATACCAATTTCATCGAAAATTTGTTGAACATGTCCGACCCAATTAAGACCATAATAGTTATTACCATCATTAAAATCATCTTTAGGCATATTGTATGTCATTTTAAGTAATTTATTATCATCTGATTTTACTTTTCGTATCCAAAATCTAATTAAATTTATTTTACGCTGTATCATCATAGGATACCTTCCTAGTTCACCATATAATGCAACAAGGTTTGTACTTTTACGAACGTGTAATATTTTTTGCATGAAATTATTATGATTCACTTCTATATCATTTGCACTTTGGTATCAAAATATTTCTGAGCCATAATTCAAAATTGATCCTACAAGACTATCGAATTAGTTACATTTTTCTTTTGTATTGAGATTTAATTGGTTATTAATAATAAAGTATGAAGTACATATAGAGAGTGTTTTGCTATGTGTTTTTGTGTTCTGTTCCAGTTGCTGTTAGGGTTATAAATAGGGTTATTCCTAAGTATTTAACCGAATCCACGATTTCTAACACTACGTTATTAAAAATGAAAGAATGCGTTGTTTTTCGTCCTTTTTCGAAAATCACGATTTTTGTTTTAGATGTATTTACTCTTAAATCCCACAGACCGCAGTATAATTGTAAGTCATTAAGTATTGACTGCAATGCATGTTGTGTTTCTGAAAAAATGACATCATCATCGGCAAAAAGCAATAAATATAATTTGACGTCATCTATAGAACAGATGCCGTTACTATCTATATTCAAAAGAATGTCATTTACGAAAAATAAGAACATCAGACTGGAACTGGGATCTCCCTGTTTAACTCCAATGTTTGACGTAAAAAAAGTTGAGTTTTCTGATTTATATCTTACGCATGCTTTCACTGTATTATACATAGCTCTTATAGAATTAACAAATCGGGAGCTTACATTTTCTGTTATTAGTTTATGAAATAAGTGAAATCTCGTAATTTTATCGAAGCATTTTTCGAAAACTATAAAACAACAATAAAATTTTTTCTTTAACGACAAAGTTTTAGCTATGATTGAATGTAAAGTATAGACTCAATCAATGGTTGATTTATCTGCCTGAAAGCCAAATTGATTTTCAATGATTGTTTCGTTTGTTTGAGTCCAGTTTGTCAAGCAGTTTAACAGAATTTGAGAGTATATTTTTGATATAATATTAATTAAAGTTATTCCTCTATAATTTTGTGGGTTTTCTATGTCCCCTTCTTTGTATATAGGTATTATTATTCCTTCGCCAAACGATTCAGGATATTGTCCGGTAGTAAATATATGGTAAATATATGGTTGAATAGATGGAGCATAAAAGGTGCAATTTGAGTAAACGTATGTTTAAAAGGCTCCGCTGGCAGAGTATCAAAGCCGCTGCTTTTATTATTTTTTTGTGAGAAAACAGCATTTTTAAGTTCCATATAAGACATCATTTGGTCTAGATATTCATCATTTACAGATTCATTTAAATTTTCATTTTCATTTATACTTTCGGTACTGTATAATGATTTAAAATTTTCATGTATGTCCTGAATATCAAGATTTTCGGCAGTTCCTTTACTTTTTGTATATTGATTTTTTATTTTTCTCCAGAATTCTTTTGGGTTAGCTTTACTTAGTTTTGCCAGCCTTTGTTTTTCATCGTTATTATATTTCATTTATTGAAACGTTTGGTTTTATTATATGCTGTTTTGGCCTTATTATATTCTTGCCGTGAATTAGCACAGTGTTTGTTACGTAAGAATATATTTCTTTTTCTTTTGAAAATAGATCTTGCATCATAACACTCCGAATTAAACCAAGGTTGCTTTTTATTTTTGATATGTTTGTTCGGCTTTTTATTTATTGAACATTTTATCATTCAAGATGCCGACTCTTTTAGAATGTTTATGAAGCGTTCTGTTATATCATTTATATTATTTCTTGTGTTAATCATATCTGTCAGATTATGTATTTTATTACTCTTTAATGATAAATTATAATTAAGTTTATCAATCTTTGAGTTATCCCAAGCAATACGAATATTCTGTTGTTTGTCGTTATTATTATTTAATGTAGTTTGTATCGTTTTTTTATTGAAACTTATAGATATTCCCGTGTGATCAGAAAATTCGTTAGGGCTTAATATTTCAAAGTGTGTTACATGACAAATATCGTTTGATTTTAATAAAAAATAATCTACTACATTAGACCCATTTAGAGAATGAAATGTAAACTCTCCTATGCCTTAGTAGTATAGAGTATGATGGTTCCGGGACACTTTGAAGCCTAAAAAAGTGTTTATCTATCAAACCAAAGGGTAAGACAGCTCGACATAGCTTACCTATCAACCCAAAAAGTAAGACAGCTCGACATAAAACCCCATTTTATTGATTTAAGAACACCCTCAGGCCAAAACCCCCCCGGAACCATCATACTCTATACTACTCATAAATAGAATACTATAAGGCAGGCGGGAACCGACGAGTCCTTTTTTATAATTAAAATATATATAAATGAGTTTACAAAAACAAATATATTGTTTAAAAGAACGAACATACACCGATAATGTAAATCCTCAATATGTTACAACAAAAAACGGAAGATTAATGATAAAAGCCGCGTGTGCTTCATGCGGTAAATTGAAATCTAAGTTTGTAAAACAAGGCGGTTAATCATGAGTAAAAAAAATGTTTATCCAACCTTAGGAACCAAACTTTTAAATAGTTGCAGCCTATAAATCAATATGTCGTTCCGTATCACGTGGACAGTTTTTCCGCTAAAGATCAATAGTGAAACGTCATCCAATATCCAGAACATTCGCCTAGTGTGCAGCTCAATAGGTGTTAAATGCGTTGTCATTATTTCATCAGCCAGGAATACAGAGTGGTTAGACAGAATGTAAGTTGTTTTACCATTTTTCTTTAACGAATATAGTAAATGAATT